>NC_137206.1:2964965-3104965 GCF_960531495.2 Zeus faber | reverse complement strand
GGTTGTTTTGTAAAGGAAGTTATCTGCTTTTTTACTCTTTTATACATTTTGTCTCACGCTTCTTGCTCCCTTTTCTAATCTGGTCACAGCTCTCCAGAAAATCAAGCGAATTATGAAATGAACCGGACCGATACTGATAAAAACAGTGGAAATGACTCCTTTGCCGCCCGTCTATTGCCCGTTGGGACAAGACGCGTGAAGGTCATTCTACTTGGTTTAAGTTGTGAGTTCTGTCCACCTCTTCAAACCTCTGGAAGCCTGTTTCTCAGTGTGCAAAACACGGTGAATTATTTGACATTTCTCCTCATGGGTTCCACACTCACATGTGTGTAGATCAGATTCATCTTATTGTGCGCGGCGGTAGAAGTTTGCCTCCGGCTTCTTCCGGGCACAATAAACACACAATCCATAATTTATGGCCGGATCAAACGTAAGAGATGTTCTTCCTGCCTTAAAGCTTTTCCTATATTCAGTGGTCAGGCTTCCTTTAAAGCGCCGACTTTCTGCTAAACTCAAAATTTTCTCCCGCGTTTGGTTTTCTGTTTTCCACCTCCTGTTACTGCGTGTACTCAATATGTACTTTACACAATCCAGCATCAGAATCCAGAGATTTAATCTCGGAATTCTGACTTTAAAGTCAAAAGCTCAAAATACGTTTTTCAGGTGCGGCTCCAACCCTCAATAGAAAACAAACACGTTTTTATTGATGAGAACTTCTCCGAAAACCACCACCCACACACATACACACACACACACACACACACACGGTGCAAGTTAAATAGTGGTGTGCTGCTCTGACACAGCAACACGTCCACTTCCTTCTGAACAGTTGAAATGTTTTTTTCATACATGTGTATCTTTTTGACGCTACCTGGAAAATGTACTTTGGAAACGCAAACAAGAAAAGGCAGAAGGAACTAAAAAGAAGCGACGCCGAGTCCTCTGCACCCGAATCCATCTCAAACGCCTCGGATGCTGTGAGGGTCAAGGATGGAGCGCCGGTTGCCATGGGAACGCCGGCGATGAGGAGTCATCCTTGGCGAGCGGAGGGGCCTTCGTGGAGTTGGGAGGACGCTTCCCACGACCCCGTCCCCTGAGGACGGCATTCCACCAGCAGGGCTCCGGACAACGCGCAGGGCGAGTCCTAACGTTTCACGAGTCGAATTGAAAATACAGTATTTCACCAAAATATTTCTATCACATTCAACATTCAAACAGGATCGAGGTGGTTGGTTTAACTCAAAAGGAGTAATTCATCAAGACGAATATTAATCTGCCGTGGTCTGCTGACGCATTAGAGTAACACAGTACAAAATGACATTAATAATAAAAATAATAAAAATAATAAAAACAACCTTATTTTTATGGCACCTTCCGTACAAAGTACAAAGAACGGACATTTCAGAATTAAAAATTATAATAACAGTAATGAATCATTTCAAGTTAATGAACAGCACATTTGAGGAGACAAGAAAAACAAGAAAAATGTAAATAAAGACAAGCGTGTAAAGAAAACAGTAATACTAGTTGAAGCAGCACCCCATTGTCCAGGAAGTTTAAAGTTAAATCGACTTTTTACGTGACTGAAAACTCTGGCAAGCGGCAGCAGAATTTGAATTATTATTTGAGTTATGATTTATTCTCCTATTCATAACTTTACCAGAAGCTATGACATCATGCTTTTAAAGGTACATTCCACTGCACTGACTGTGACTCCAACAACCTGATCTGTACATGTAGTTATTAACTTATCATGTCTGCCCTCACGTCTTTCATTTGCTATGTATTATTTGTATTATATTTATTCATTATATTCAATTGAATTGTGTTTATTGATTATATTGTATCATATATTTTTGGATTATTATTCTACCCACAATGTTTCACAGAGTCAAATTCCTCCCATATACGAACGTACTTTGCGAATAAATTAGATGTGGATTATAATTTTAAAGTTTCATTACTTAGGGTCTGCGAAGATGAGTTGGAGAGAATTATTTGAGATTTCCACTTGACGGAAAACTAAAGAGACGGAAAGTACGCTTTTCTTTTTTACACTGACGTCATCTTCTCTTCGCCCCAAAAACACTTTTTTTTCCCCAACCAAATCCTCCATTTATAACTCTGTTTAACATAATGAAGAAGAAGAGGATAGAGTGATTCAAGGAGGGGCAGCGTGACGTGTGAAAGGAGAGAGAGAGACATAGATAGGACAGACAGACAGACAGACAGACAGACAGACAGACAGACAGACAGACAAAAACGTGATGGAATGAGAGAGGGAGTGAGAGAAATGTGAAAATAGAGAGAAAGTGAGAAAGAATTTGTGTGAACGAGAGACCGAGGGACGTGTGCGTGAGAGAGAGAGAGACGGAGAGAGATGGAGAGAGAGAGAGAGACAAAGAGAGACAGAGAGAGAGAGACAGAGAGAGAGAGAGAAACAAAGAGAGAGACAGAGAGAGAGAGGGAGAGAGAGAGAGACGGAGAGAGAGAGAGAGAAAGAAGGAGAGAGACAGAGAGAGAGACAGAGAGCAAGAAAGAGAGAGACAGGAAGAGAAAGGGAAAGCGAAGGAGACAAAGAGCGAGAGCGGGTGAGAAGCATTCGGCAGGAGAAAGGAATAAGTGAGAGAGGTGTGTGAGAGCAAAAGACAAAGAGAAGATAACACTGTAGATGGACGAAGGGCAAGACGGAGAGAGAGACGGAGCGAGTGAGACAGGAAAACGAGCGGCGGACGGGGAGAGGAAGCATGAAAAAGAGGGACGGGCGAGAGACGCGGAAAGAAAGAATGAAAGGAGCGAGGGGGACAAAGAGGGAGCAATGACTCATCCCCCTCACCTTCGGCTCGGAGCCACGAGAGCGACCACGCCCAGCCTCTGGCCAAGCCTCCACCCCTGACCACACCCACCTGAGTGGGTGTGGTCACGACTCCACAGCCCGCTTCACACCCAAAACCACAAACGACAACAGCAGAGTGCTCCGAGTCCGTCCAATCCCAGAGCTGCGATGAGCCCCGCCCGCTTCGCGTTAAGCTCCACCCCCCGCTGCGGTGCCGAATTGCCGCGTCCGATGGAGGCTCCGGCGCGCACCCGCTCGGAGAAAAACGGTGACGCGGAAAATCGGAACCGGGGACTGGGACACACATCATACGCCGCTTTCCTGCAGAGTATCGCTTTCACAAAGATCTGAAGCTTGGTTCAAACGTTTGTGGAAAATGGAAAGAAGCGTAAAAAAAAAAAACAGAACAAAAACAGCAAAAGGCTGAAGAATAAAACACTGGAGGTGGTGTCGGCCCAATGCGTTTCCTCCGCCTTAACGTGACGTGTTGTGTTGCTTTGTCTGCAGTGGAAAACGTTGCCGTCGCATCGTGAAAATTCCGAGTGAGAACCTGAATCACGTCGTATGGGGGGGGGGGGGGTTAAAAGACTCAGACGCAGGAGCGTGAAGTTTCAAACGTTAAAAGGCGTAAAAATAGCATCGCGGCGCCGGCGCTCGGGCGGAGCTGGAGCCGCTCGTCTCGTGGGAGCCGGGCAGCTTCGCTCAAAAAAACGCAGACCTTGATCAGCGCGCCGCACCGATGCACTTTCATCTCCCCAGCACGCCGAGAAAAACTTAAATCGAAGAAGGTCCCGAATGGACAAAAAATATAAATATATATATATATAAAATACAAAATACAAACCCAGCAGATCAAGGAGGAGACGTTCAAAATATTCTGTGCGTTTCTGGAAAGCCGTGAAAACAAATCGAGTAAAGCGACGTGAGGGATGTTAACAAACGGCTGGTAGACGGGGCGGCGGAGAACCGTCACAGCGGCCGGGCCCCGGCCGGCGCGCCACCGCTCGGGGCCGGGCGCTAGTCGGCCCCGTCGCCGGCGGCCGTCGCGTGGAAGTAGCCGCTGTGCTGGAACTTGAGCACCTCGTTGCCCCAGCAGGTCCAGCCCGGGTGGAGGCTCCGGGCAAACAGCTCCAGGCACTTAGGCTGGGCCCCCAGGTAGGGCCCCAGGACCTCTGGGGGAGAGGGAGGGAGGGAGAGAGAGATGTAAACGGAAGCGTCTCTGCAGCGTTTAACGGAGATCTACCGACCACGTGTTGGAACCATCGTCCAGAACAACTTAGTATTTGAGTAAAACAATGTATTTTTGGACACACTGGTCCCACAGAAAAACATCTTCACAGTAATTGCAGTGAACGTCTAAAACTACAACCTGAGAAGGACAACACCAAATATCCAGGCAAGCAAAATAAAAACACCACATTTCACCGGATGCAGAACGTCATCCTGGTACCTGCTACCCAGCGTCACTTTTATTATCTTATTATTCACTTTTTACTGTTGATTTTTGGTTCGTTCTTCATTCTGTTTTTACTGATTTAATGCTCCAAATGTATTTTCTATAATCGTCCTGCCATATTTTATCATGTACAGTAAACTGTGAACTCTTATTGTGCATTTCACTTTTTTTACCCCCATACTGCCGCTTTTATTTTGAATTTTTATTTTGATCATTTTTTCATCGTTTTGTTTGTCTTCATTACTGCCTATTGTTGTTAATGTCGCTGCTGGGACATCTGTCTACATCTACACCACTGTTTCATACAGACTGAGCACTAAGTCGGCCTCGCTCAGCGCGCAGAGCAGGTTCACGAGGTCAACCTTCGGCCATGTTTGAACTTCTGGTGCCAATTAGCAGATCCAGAGTCAGGAAACTGGGGAGAATTGATTTTCTGGGATTTTCCTGAGAGTTATTAAGTGAAAGAGAAGAGTTGTGTTGGACCCACTGTGCCAAACGCCACAGGCTTGTAGAGGTGGTGGTGGTGGGTTTGGGCGGTGCTGATTAGGGAGTGGGGCGGACGTGGTTTGGGTTCGGGGTGGACGTGACCTTGAAAGGAGGAACAAGGACGTTCCAGGACCTGACGGAGGAGGCTCACTCCTCCTGTCAGCGAACACCGCACCGAGCCAGCGCTCTGGGAGATAATGAGCTCCCAAGGCTGAGAGCCCTCCACCTCCTCCACCCTCAGAGCCAGACTACATCTCCCCTCCGCCCAGACTCCGCCAGGGAGACGCTGGGAGCAGAAAGGCCAAACCCGCAGCTCTCCCCCGTCGGTGACTCAGCTCCTCACGACTCCAAGCCAACAAACGGCGAAATGAACCTTTAACTGAACGAGACAAAGAGCAACGAGAGCGACAGAGAGAGAAAGCGAGAGAGAGAGACAGAGAGAGAGAGAGAGAAAGAGAGAGAGACACACAGAGAGAGACAGCGAGAGAGAGCGACAGAGGGAAAAAGAGAGAGACAGAGAGAGAGAGGGACAGAGCGAGAGAGAGCGAGCAACAGAGAGCAACAAAGAGAGAGACAGAGAGACAGAGAGAGCAAGCGACAGAGAGAGAGAGAAAGAGAAAGAGACAGAGGGAGGGACAGAGAGAGAGAGAGCGAACAACAGAGAGCAACAAAGAGAGAGACAGAGAGGCACACAGAGAGACAGAGAGCGACAGAGAGAGGCAGAGCAAAAGAGACAGAGACAGAGAGAGAGCGAGCGACAGAGAGAAAGAGAGACAGAGAGAGAGCGAGAGAGACAGAGAGTGACAGAGAGAGAAAGAGAGAGAGACAGAGAAAGTCAGAGAGACAGAAAGGGACAGAGAGAAAGAGAGAGAGAGATAGACAGACAGAGAGAGAGAAAGAGAGTCAGAGAGAGAGAGCGACAGAGAGACAGAGAGAGAGCGACAGAGAGAGACAGAGACAAAAAGAGAGAGAGACAGAGAGAGACAGACAGGGGGTTTGGCTGAGCCGCTCCTGCTCGCCCTGTGGGACCGGGAGCAGAGAGGGAACGAGGAGGTTTTTCCTGAGCAGGTTTGAAGGAGCTGCAGAGCTCCTGCTTCCCGAGGAGGAGCCACTCAAACCGTTTGTATCTCCACACCAACGGAGGCGTCCGCACGCGTCACCGTCACATCGGACCCTCCAAGACGCTTCTCGCCAACATTTAGGGCTCCCATGAATATTTTCAACGCCGCTCGACCAAGTCAAACAAGCCGTGCCGAAATCAAGACCTCATCCATTGGGATTTAAGTCTTTTTAATGACTTTCAAAGGTCTCGTTCATTCTAAAACTACATTATAAGACATTTTAATGACCCGAAAAAATAAATCAATTTATTAATTAATTAATAATGATACAAAAAATAAAGTTAGAAATAATGTCGCCCTGTCATCCAGGCAGTAAATCAGAGTGTCGGTGTGGGAAGTCACGTCCAGACAAACTCTGAGGTGGACCCTCGGCCCCGCGGTGGACGGACGTTAAATAAATAAACACCGTCCGCACATCATTCACATTCAGAGCAGCAGGGACACGCCTCTTCAAAAGAGTCGAGTAAAAGTAAAACGACCATCTGGCCCCGAAGCGGAGAACTGCCGGGGGGGTGGTGGGGGCGGGCGGGGGCGCGAACGCCTGGATCCAGGACCAGGAGGTGGGTCAGGAGTCGTTTCGGGGGCCGACAGAAGGCTCTGGAGGCCTCACACACACACACACACACACACACACACACACACACACACACACACACACACACACACACACACACACACACACACACACACACACACACACAGTGTAAGTGAGAGTTTAGCGCGTCGCGGTCCCAAGCTGTGGTGACACCGAGCTCCGGGGACAAAACCACCAGAGTCGGTGAATTCAGCGTCCGCTCTGAGCTGCACCCGGGACGACTTAGAAGATTATTTGAGATTTTTTTTGGGGGGGGGGGACGTGCTCCAAGTAGAAGCCGAGCAGCCTGGACGGACGTCGTCCAAAAAACATCAGCGCAAGCCAGCGTGGTTTATCTGGAGTAAAGCAGGTGGAGCCTCGCCTTCATCCATTTGTGGCTTCAGCGTCAGCGTCGCTCCTTAAGTTAGTGCCGTGTAATTCCTCCGCGCTCCACTAGGGGGGAGCGTGCAGACTGTTAATCTGCCCATTTTACCAAACAGCTTTATTGATAAATCTTCCGTTTGGAGGACGAACAGAAGTGAATACGATCAAACGCCGGCGTAGAGCGGCAGCGTGTCCTGGTGAAGCTCCACAGACCCGACTCCTAACCACCCAGCCCAGACGTGTTACTCCACCCTCCCACCTACTCCAACCCACCAGGGTCGCTTTTCGGAAACCTCGGGGAGAAACGTCGGCGCTCGCTGGAGCCACGAGTCTGAAGCAAACACGCGGAGGGAAGTGGATCTGCGACATCACGTCCACGTCGTGATGAGAGCGGACGGCGTCTGGGATTCTGGGATGTCCAGGGATATATGGGATGTTATTCTCCCTTGTAAGTCGCTTTGGATAAAAGCGTCTGCTAAATGACTAAATGTAAATGTAATGTAAATATAACGCTCTAATCAACACCTCCGCCTGCTCGCTCCTAATATCCACTGAATGAGAGAAGGACAGACAGACAGACAGACAGACAGACAGACAGACAGACAGACACTTCATCCATCCCTGGAAGGGAATGGTGAGGTCATTTATGAAAGCACAGATAGCAAAAGCATAAAATATGACCAAATTATGGATATGGTGGTACTGGTCAGTAAAACATGGTGACATTTGTAGTCGTCACCACCTCCCGGCCTCATCGGTCCCCGTCAGACGGTGAATTCATGTTTGTTTTTGGTTTCGTGCATCGATCCATGATCCATTGATCTGATGCGAGGGAGGATCACTTTCCCTGAACAAAGTTTAGAGATGAAAAAAAAACAAACAAAAAAAAAACGAAAATCCGTCCTTTCGGTCTGACACTCGGGAGCTACACCGACCCCACCCGACCCCACTCGACATGTCCCGGGTGGGGTCCTCCTCATCTCTCTCACTCAGTTTCCCCTGAGGAGGACGTGGTGACGTCAAGTCGCTCCAATTCACTTTCACTGCCAAGGTTCTTACTTTCATTGATCAACACACACACACACACACACACACACACACACACACACACACACACACACACACACACACACACACACACACACACACACACACACACACACACACACACACACACACACACACACACACACACACACACACACACACGGCGCCAGGACACGATCAATGGAAAAAGCCCCAAATCAAAGACACATTAGGTTCCGTGTCCGTTCCATTAACACCTTCCTGCGGTCGCAGCTTTAATACCTACAAACTGAGATGACAATAAGTGAGGGGGCCTGGGGCTGCGGCCTGGGGGCTGGGGGCTGGGGGCTGGGGCCTGGGGCCTGGGGGCTGGGGGCTGGGGGCGTGATGGGATGCAGTGCATTGCTCAGTGACAGTATGTGCAGCGTGAGGGTTATTAATGCTGCTGCACTGCTCTCTGCTGGTGCTTTTTAAAAGTTCTTTAAGCAGGGACACCCCACTGGGGTGCGGGGGGTCTGAAGGTTATCCTACGCTTAAAACTAAAACCTTTTACACATTTTAACGGAATTAAAGACCGGTTTTCGGACACTCCCGTATTCGGTAAAGTACTGCAGGTAAGTACCATTTATTTGGCTCAGAGCCGAGGTCAGTCTGAGGTAGAAACAGATTATGAACTTGATCATTGTAACAACAGTAAATGTTCGGACGGGGAGCAAGGTGAGTGATAAGCAATTAGGGTTAGGAAGTAAGAAAGTAAATATAAAGTGAGTTGTGTTCAGAAATGAATAGCGCATAACGTCTGATTACTCTTTACTGACCTTCTAGGCCTAATATTTGTAAAACTGAATTCAATACATTTGAAGGACATTTGAAATCTCCAAAAACACGATATAAAGTCAACACGAGGTTGTGAAATAGCTTTTAAAAATAACCATGAACCTGTAAAATTATATTCTAATATATGTCATGTACAGAGACTGAGACGGAGTTTCTTCCTCAAGACATAAGAACTGTCAAGGCTGAGCTCACCAGGGGTCCTCACTGAGACACACACATAGGCTCCACTACCTCACTGTACTGTATGTAGCATACTGTGTCACTGTTCTGGGTTGTTCGGTGTTACTGTATTGCTGCACTGTACTGTTGTATACTGTGCTGTATATCTCACAAACACTACCTCACTTTATTCACATGCCACTTTAATGCACATATCTGTATATACATAAATAGCCTAACCCATATACATAAGTCTATTCCCTTTATCTATTCTGTACCCCCACCCTGCATTACCCTTGAGTTCTTATTTTATTCTATATATTTTCATTTTATTCCCTAGTATTTGACTTACTGCATTACGTTTTAGGAATCAGGTGGTTGGTCAAGTAGAAATTCTTAGGTAGCTACTGTGTTCAGCCCAGGACATAATGTGTAATCACCTGGTGCGTTGCATTGACATTTCACTGCAAATATGTATGAAAGTATGTATATGTCTGAAAGTATGTATATGTATGAAAGTATGTATATGTCTGAAAGTATGTATATGTATGAAAGTATGTATATGTATGAAAGTATGTACAGTGTTTGTATGTGACAAATAAACCTCTTGAATCTTGAAGAGTAGGAGACGTTGGGAAACAAACTCTGAGGAACCAGCAGCTAATATTGGGCGGACGGGAGCTCGGAAACGTACCTGCGAGCGGCGGCTTGTGGGAGTGGAACGCGGACGGGACACTGACGATGAGACGCCGCTCCTCCACGGGGCGCGGCCCGCCCGGAGCGCTGCAGGACGACCAGGAGCAGGTTATTATTTCAACGTTTCCCCTTCAAACCGTGGAACAGACCACGCCCACGCCGGCCCTCACGTCAGGAGATGACTCCGTTCAAACAGCCAAACACACGGGCAGAGAAAAACAAGAGGACGCACCTGGCGCCGCACCCCGGCTGCCCCTCGGCCGCGCCACGGTACCGCCCCAGGACCAGCACCTCGTACGGCTTTTTGTGCGGCGAGTCCAGAGGGAAAACAAACTCCCCGGACGTGGTCACCTGGAGGTGTAGGAGAACAACTGGGGTCACACGGCGGAGGATTTTACTGAAACAAAAACCACCAATACCAAACCAGACATGAAGTGACGGGACGGAGCTACCAAAGTGGGTTCTTTTTCAGAACGGGGGAGCTTGGAAAACAAAAGATACGTCAAACAAACGAGGGAGAGACCGATGCAACGCAACCAGGGTCAACTGCAGCAACTTAGATCCACGGAAAAAGGTTCTTTAATGTTTAGAGAGTTTCAACAGGACGACCTGTGCCGAGTTGTGGATGTTTGGTGACACTAGCGCCCCATGGTGGACTAAAGTGGTAGTGCCCCCATCCCCTGTCGCCACGAGGAGCGACTTGGACCGTCTGCTTCTGGACTCCATAACAATGAGGTCACAATCATTCTGATGTTGTGGGGAATAACATTTGTTATCAATCATTTTTTACTACAAGTTACACAGACCCATCATGAAAACATGGATACTGATCCCTGATTGGTGCAAAACTCCTCTTAGTGCATTTAAGGACAAGCTATTAGATGTTCTGCCTTTACAAGCAAGTTACACATCTCCCTAAAGGAAAACCTCCACCGTTCTGTTAAAGTCGCCCGATGTGTCGAACACACACACACACACACACACAAACATACACAGTCTTGGTTCTGTACCTTGACCCAGAGCCACTGAGCCAGGACGGCCACGCCCCAGTGCGGGTAGAGCTCGTCCAGGACGAACCTGCGGTGGCTCGGCCTGTTGGTGACCCAGGTGACCACCAGGCAGCCGGGCGACGCCAGCAGCGGGACGGGAAGACGGCGGAGCTGCGAGGACGGCAGGGAGCTGTACCTGGGGCCGAGGGAAAGGAGGGAGAACGGAAAATTATAGACGTGAGAGAACTTTCTTTTAAAGGATGTATGAGTGAGTCAAACGGACCGGAAACAAAGCAGCTGGAAAGCAAAGAGGAAACAAGCGTTGTTGATGTTGACGACGTTTTGATCTTACTGATACAACCCTTAAACGTGTTAAACATTGTACATTGTATTTCAGGTGAACAACATTAACATTGTATTGATTTTCGTGAGTGGATACCTTCTGCTCCGTTTAACAGACTTGTTTTCCCACGGTGGATCCATCACGATCAGATCAAACCTCTTCCCGTCTGTGAGAGAAACAAGTCGATGAGTTTTTTGTATATCGTCTTATTTTTTTAATTTTTTACTGTTAAATTTTAGGTTTATTGTGCATTTTCACATTCTTCTATCTTCTAGTTAGTTCATTCTTAGGTTTATTGCTTTTTCCTTTTTTTCTATTTCATTCTTATCACTTTATTATTTCTGCATATTTTTATGTGAGCTACTGTGACACTGCAATTTCCCTTCGGGGCTGAATGAAGTATATATCCATCCATGCATCCATCCCTCCATCCCTCCATTAAAGACAGAGAAGGTTGACTCACATTCCACTAGAGGTTGTATCCTCGTGAGGTCAGAGAGCAGGAAGGCTGAACGCGGTGGTATCACGTACGCATCCCCCATCAGGGAAACCTCCACGGCCGAATCCGCCCTGTTCTCCGTCACCCGGGAGAACAGGTCCAGGTGGGACGTGTCGCCGTCCTCGGCCGACAGAGCCTGGACCGGCCGCTCGTGGTCCCCGCTCGCCTCCACAGGGAGCTCCTTGGCCATGTGGCAGAGCGCTGCGAGGCGGCACTCCTGCAGGGGAAGGTCCCCCTCCACCGCATCCCTCGCTTCGTCCAGGAAGCCCAGCGACCGGCCCGCCTCCACCAGCGACTTAGTTCCCTCCAGAACGAAAGCACGGATCTGTACCATTGCACATCACAGGGGTTATCTCAATATGACAGGGTTTAAACTGTTTGAAACACTAGAGCAGAGGAGTAGGCCGAATCCAGTTTGAAATAAACTTGAGATGAATTACATCTCTAAGAAGAAAGGGTGTGGTGAGACTTGGTGGGACCTGGTGGGACTTGGTGGGACTTGGTGGGACCTGGTGGGACCTGGTGGGACCTGGTGGGACCTGGTGGGACCTGGTGGGACCTGGTGGGACCTGGTGGGACTTGGTGGGACTTGGCTTACTGAGTGAAAGTGTTGGTCTGTGTGTTTACCTTCTCATGGTACGCCTGCGAGTCAATTTCCCCTTGGTTGAGAACAGTTTGCCTCCGTTTCCTTTTCTGGTTAGAATGAAGAAGAGATATAACCTATGTGGTAAAGCAAGGGTCCCCACAATGTTTTTTTTTTTTTTTGGCAAGACTAGGCTCTAGCGAGCTCACAATAATCTATTTGAGGATCACTGTATATTGCCAATATTTCCAGCCTATTCTTAGGTTTATTGTTATTTCTATTTTAACTTTATCATTTTTGCGTATTTTTATACAGTATATGTAATATGTTACAATGAAGAAGAGATATAACCTATGTGGTAAAGAAAAGGTTCCCAAACAGTTTTTGGCAACACAAGGCTGTAGTGATCTCACAAAAATCACAACAGTAGGGGGCCACAGACCACAGTTTGGGAATCCCAAAGCAACAAAAAAATAAATACAATAAATATATTAAACACGAATATATATATATATATATATATATATATATATATATATATAAATGTTTAGTCATTTTTATATATTTTATTTTTATATAAAAAATAATAGAAATCTCTAATGGGCAAACGGTGATCGCTATTACTCATTATTATTATAATTATTTGAATATATGTTTGCTGTATGTGAACAAGTACAGTTCCTTGAATTCTGGATAACGTGACACATGCTCACCCGGGAAGGTTTGACCGGAGGATCGTCATCCTTCGGCACCGTGGCCGTGTGAGCGGTACCGGTGCGGAAACAGCTCCGTCTGAAGCGGCATTCAAACTCCGATCCGCGGGGCTTCCTCCACCGGACACACGGCGAGAGGCCCCGGTCGATCAGAGCCCCCGGGTCCAGGAGCCAGCCCGCCGGGCTCCGCTGCACCACGGACATGCTGTGACGGGTGATCCGGTCGTGGTTCACGTTGCTGTATCCGTCCGTCACCGTTGCCGACCCCCCGCACGGCCGTTCAAATGGGACTCGATCCAGGGAAACGACAACACGTTGACAGCCCGGAGAGCGAGGAGGCCGTCGCGTTGAAATGACGTCACGGTCCAAGCGTTTATAAACACGGTTGCTACGCAACCGATCTCGAAGCGAAACGACGGATACTTTTCTTATGAATTAAATTCATTTTGTTTAAGTAACGTAACCCTAAATAACACATTTGAATTTGAACACTTTTATTAATATTATTATTATTATACTATTTTTTTTATCTTTACATGCATTTTAATAAATGCAATTTAACAGCAAAGAGAAACATATAATAACACAACATAATAAATACATAATAAAATATAAAATGTAAATGTATATAAATGTGTAAAATATATCAACAAAAAACAAGCAAATAAACACAGGATATCAAGAAATTCATTTAAAGGCTTCCTCGGATAAGGGTTTATAATATTTTGAAAAGGCATTGCTTTGGTGGGTTTTAACCAGGAGGAGAAATTAAAGGCGAAACATTTAATACGTAAAGTTCTATTAATTCATACGAACTTTGAGCCATTTTGACATTGTTTTGTTCGCCGGCGTCGTTATAATTGCACTGGGATAAGAAAATAAATGTATTCATTAAAAATTCTACCAACCTGTCTCTGAATAAAAGCATCTGTATATTGTATTCATTTTATTTCTTACGTTTTTATTTTTTAGGTTTAAAACAATATTTATTTTGTGTTGGACTAGTTCTGCTGCAACGCCTGAGCTTGGCCGCTGGGCGGCGGTGTCGTGTCACTGGACTTCAGCTCATGCCGCTCGATCGTTCTCCAAGGTGAACAGCGCGACACACGATGAACACAACAATAAAGCTACGGACGTGGATAATAATTCATACAATACAGATGTTAATTAATATAAGTCATTAATATGTATTAATATAATATAGATCTGGGTTTGAGCAGCGGACGCTCGTATTTCTGTTCACTTACACGCCGCTCGAACATGTGTTTTGCTAGCGTGTGGAGCACGCGTTCAGCGGCCGCTTCTCTTGTCCATCACTTCTGTGTGATATAGTTTGGCGCCGGTGTTGTAAACAGTTTTGTCATTAACGGGGATGTCAAGTTCGAAACTTTGAAACCTTTTGAGGGTTGAGTTTCAAAAGTCTCCAAACGTCTCCAATCTGCTGGTTCATCATTGCGGCCGTTAATTCCACGTGTGTTTGAAGGCTCCTTCTCCCCGAACACAGGACGTTGTTCACTAAACGCTGATGTTCCGGTGAGACCGGCTTCTTGAATTGGACGAAGCGATACGTCACATTTGAAGCTGATTATAAAATGATTACAATTCAGCAGCCATTTTGTCTCGGCAACCAGCCGATGCACGGTCGCCGACTCAACCACCGCTTCCAGAAGTTGGTTGGTCCTGGTCCGGAGTCTCCTGGACCACTGGCCAGACGGTCTGAGGGAGAAAGCTTTGTGGCGGCCTGCTCTGTGTGTGGGGGGTGGAGGCCACTGTGCCTCCACCCCTCCATCACCCCCTCCCTCCTTCCGGTTAAATGTTTCCAGTCAGAGGATGGTGGTCTTACCTCACACGGAGGGCTGTTGGAGGGCCTCCCCTCTTGGGAATCTGCTAAATGACCCCCAGCGTGCGACTGTTTGGTTTGATGTGTCAGTTGGGCACGCAACGAAAATACCACAACAATAAACAGGGAGTTCAAGCTGCTGTGGTGCCGACCTCTTTGTTGAACTTGGTTTTTGAATGGTTAATGGAAAGGAAACTGTGTCAAATCAGCTGTTATCCCCTGCAGGGACCTTTTTGGAACCAGGACCGATCCAAGTGGAACCAATTTTTGAGCTAGGTTCCTCCTTGGGAGAGGGGGGGGGGGGCAAAGTTCCTCAAACTAAGTTCCTGGTGAATGAAATGGTTCCTGAGGAGGAAGAAGCTCTGAAGCTGGAACTCCACTGTTTTGAGCGGGGACTTGCTCTCAACACTCTGACACCGCTGCTCCCGGCTCAGTGTCCTGGTCCAGTCCTTTCACCGAGCATTTTTCACCATGAACGCTGTTCAACACGCTCCGGCGGGTGAGAACTGGAGACCACTGGGTTTTCTTTTTTTTAATGTTTGTCCGACTCAAGCCGAGCCTGCGATTGTAAACAGCTGTGACCAAACTTTCCTCTGTAGATAAAAAACATAGAATGTACTGTAGAGTGATGGCATATCATTTTTTGAGGCCGACATATTCATCATTCATCCCTGACTGAGTCAAAGTTATGGTTTCACAATTTATATTTAGCAGGGCCAGTGTTGTGCGAAGGAGTAGGACCAGTGTTGTGCGTGAATATTTTCAGACCTAAACTGTAATTTCACAAATGAATCTGTGAGAAAGGGATTCCTGCACCCTAATCTAAAATGGGTAAACAGTGATTTGACAGGAGCCAAAAACCTTAAATAATATATCCTGTACTCACGATGAAAGGGTCCGCTTTACCTGAAACAAAAAAAACCACCACCTGCTCCTGCTGTGTAATTTGTGTGTTTTGGGAGCTTCTTTCATACACTTGGACCAGAGTGATCAGATCGGACGCCGCTGTCAGACGGCGTCGGATGCCTTTGGATCCCCGGTGTTACAACGGATGGACGCCTTCTCGGGTTGGAAATGGAGAAATGATTCTTTGGACTGACGTCAGGGCTTTCTGTGCTGGAGCCGGACGGTCTGTTTACGCTCCAGTCCGAGCATCTGCAGTAGATTACACACAACG
Organism: Zeus faber; assembly: GCF_960531495.2. Taxonomy (NCBI): domain Eukaryota; kingdom Metazoa; phylum Chordata; class Actinopteri; order Zeiformes; family Zeidae; genus Zeus; species Zeus faber. The sequence goes on along the minus strand of NC_137206.1, from coordinate 3,089,246 downwards.
CATCAGTATTAAGGCTCTTAACACGTAATGTTTTACACCCTGTGTGACTGTAAAACAGTCTGCGGTGCATGTTCTGAATTGTATGAATGTTTTTTTTAAGGGTCGTTGATGTTTTGTTTTTTGTTTGTTTTCTACCTCCTTTGTGTGTCACTGTTTAAAAACCCTCCATGGAGATACGATCCTGATTGATGACCTGGGCTCTGGAGTCCTTCCCCGTCTGCTCGGCAGGAAGTTCGATATAAACCAAACAACAACTTCAGGAAATGGAAGCAGCAGTATACTCCATATGAAGCGTTTTCACATGAACCTGAAAGGGAAGCTGAACTCTGACCCCACCAGCTGAAAAACCAACCATGTGAGTCGGGGGCCGGATCGGAAGTAGGTGGTACCCATGCCGAAGCTATATTTGGTTAGCCTGCCGCCCCTCCATCCTCACCGGGCGGGGAGATGGGATTGGCGCTGTAGGGGAAAGTTTGGGGGCTCCCAAAACAAAGCGCCAACCATCAAAAAACAAGGGGGCCAGGTCTTCAGGGCCCGCTCCCTTGATAGAACTACCTCCTAAGGGGCCAAATAGGTCAGACTTCAAGATGCCCTGTGTCCAAAACCATAGAATCAGAATCCATCTTTTCGGCCAAGTACAGTTTAATATACAGGGAATTTGTCGTGCAGGTTGGTGTTGGCATGAAAGACAGACTGCACCTCTTGAGAGATGGTCCCGAAGCCTGAAGGTCCTGGAGGCGTGCATCACCTTCCCAGAAGGTCAGGAAGAAGCAGCAGCACCACCACCACCTTGGCTACCGAGTCGTGTTGAGCGTTGAGCTCCAGGTTCTTCCGGCCGCACCGGGGAGCAGGGAGGTCCGGCTCCCATCTGTAGGCAGACTCATTACCCTGAGAGAGGAGTCCGATGAGGGTGGTGTCGTCTGCAAGCTCGAGGAGCTGGACGGGTCGGTGTGTGGAGGCGGTTGGTGTACAACCATGTTCACAGTGTGCATCAAACAGTGTGAAAAGTACCAGGTGTAGTACGTAGGAGCCCGCAGGTAACATTTTCGTGTTTACACTGATCTTGATGTGATTGTGTTTTTTTTTCCTTGTTGTTTTGTGTGTAGCATGCAGCTCCGTCAGGACGCCCATGAAGCGAGATCAGGAGGAGGACGACATCACTTCCTGTTTGCCTCTGACTTCACTGTTATATTTTCAAATGGTTATTAATACAAAGAGCTTCTTCTTCAGAACTTCAGATAATTTCACTTATTTTTATTTTTGCATTTGGATGTCGGAATTTTGTTTGTAAAAAAAAAAAAATGATGCTTGTATTTGTGGATGTTTGTATTTTAGTTTATTTTTTCAGGTGTTTTCATCCTCATCACTTAAATGTGTGTGTGGGTGCAATGGAACTGAAGACTGGGTAAGCAAGTTTTTTTCGAGTACTATTTAACTTGAGGCACGATGCAAACAAATATATTTCATTTTATTCAGCTACATCCACCTGTTAGTACGATTTAATTTAATTCATGAACGGAGTTTCTCATATAAGTGATGTTAAGCAGTTGATAAATCTTTACATTTTAAAGGGGACCTATTATGCTCCTTTTTAACGGGTTAATATAGGTCTCTGAGGTCCCGAAACACGTTTTTTAAGTTTGTTTTGCTTAAAATACCACTCAGATGATGCATTCTAACCATTCTAACATGCCTCCATAACCCTCCTGCTCCTGACGCCCAGTTTCAGTATATCGCCCTAAATGAAAAGGCTGCTACTCCCCGCGCCCACTCCAGAGCTGTTTGCCCCAGTTCTGTGAGCCTGTTGTGTGAAGTACATAAACTTTATCAGTTCATCGGTTCACAAAAATCTGTTTCCGAACAAATTTGAGGCGAGAAATAATCAATCCAGTTGCCAGATCTTCATCATATTAGATCTACAGCCTCATTTAAAGGTTTGTTGACGCGGGGATTTTTTTTTTCATGTAAACATTGGAAAATAAATACATAAAATAAATAGATCTACAATAAAACACATTGTTTTCAATGGTTTTGTTTGGAGAGACGCACAGCGGATGGGATGGAGCAGATGACAATGTAAATAAATCTGTGACCAGCTGACGTGGGCTCGTCCAGAGTAGAAGAAAACCTTTGGAGACGGAGCGTCCAGAGCGGTCGGAAACCTGAGCTTTCGTTCACAGTGATTCCTTTGTCGTTAGTTTGCCTCATTATTTGACACTTTGGACACGTCTGATATGAATATCCCACATTGGAACGTTCTTTATATGTGACAGAAAATAAGGAGAAAACAGATTAGGTCCCCTTTCAAAGATTTGTGCTGGTCTCTGCAGCCAACAACAGAGCAGTTCCAATGGCTAGCGCAGGCTCTCCAGCCGTGGGTGGAGTTTGACAGATGGAGGCCGGTTCTAATTCTAATGTGTCACATGGATGTGCACAAGCACTGGAACAGGGAGTTTTTCCATAGGTCCTTTTAAGTTTCGCCTGCAGACAGTAATAGGAAACGTTTGATTTTTAACCAAAATAAAGAATATAACATAAAAAGTAGTTTCATTTTTATACTTGAGTGCATTTAATGTATTTTCTTGTGTAATTTAATAGTTTTACTATAATTGAAAGGTTGATGGTTACTGTTTTCATATGGTGTGTTTCCGCCAGAACCAAATTATTTCAGATAATTTTTGCAGCACTAAAGCAACATTTAAAACATGATTCTGGTTTGAGAGAACCTCATCTGGACCTTTTCAAGTTGAAGGTCTTTGTACTTCATTAAGTATATTCAGTTTTTGTGGCTTTGGACTTATACTGTATATATCAAAGCAAATATGTGTACTTCTTATATTCCTAACACAGTCATGTAATTTTAGTTTAGAAAACCGGGGAAAAAAAACACCTACACTGAGAAAATTAGTCATTGGGTCAACTTCTAAAAAAATGCTTGTATTGCAAAACCTACTGTATATATATTTTACGTTTTCTCAACTTAAAATCAAGAGATTAAAGTGGGTCCTATTTCAAGTTGAGAAAGCCTGAACCACAATACAGGTTTGGCAATTTAAAGCAATATTTGATCTTATATGTTTTATCTCATATTTGATCTTTATATTTTTATCCAATATTTCCCATCTAATAATTTTTCACTGTGTAGTATTTTATTATTGTTAATTGTCATCACCAGATGACAAAGGGTACAGTAGTACTGTATGAGGTATTCTGGACAGATCACAGTATCCGGGTATTTGTACTTTTACTTCAAGTTCCACTGTTTGCCATGGGGGGGCCACACGCCGCTCCAGGGGCCAGGACTCCCGGAGCCTGCAGGAGACCGGACAGACTGGAGGAGGCAGAGCCGCGGATCACACCTCACGTCAAGGACACTTCCTCAGTCACCATGAAGCGGCTGCAGCCTGGATGCGTCCTCCTCGTCTCCTTCTCCCTCTCCCTGCTCCGAGCCACTCCGTCCCGCTACAGCGTCTTCCAGGGACCCGAGCCCAGACACAGGAATAAGTGAGTTTTTCCAATTCAACCGGCGCTTTCATTTACGAGCGCATGTGTGCGGAGCTCCATCAGTGTGTTGTTGTTGTTTTGTTGTTTTCTTGAGGTTGAAGTTTATTTTCTACAAAGGCATCATCCTGTCGCATAAGTGCATCCGGTGTTTTAAACGTGCGTCCACAGCGCATTAAACCGAAGCAGGTTTAAAGTGGTAATCCATAAGATTATTTAGTAAAAAAAATAAATAAATCACATGATACTATTTTTAGCAGGAACATAATAGGAAACAACTATTTTAATGTATTTGCATGTTGCATGTGCTTCTTATATGTGCTGTTGTAATTGTTGGTGGCGGGGTCCGCCACTCCCGGCGCAAACTTGTGGTCAATAAATTGTTGATGTACAGTAGATGAACGTTTTCAAAAATGGAACAAAAAACATCCCACCACCCCAAGGGACCAGGAAAAAAAATATATCAGTAAAAGGCAAACTTTAAATCTGAAAAAACAATAATTGCAGTTTTTAATGGACTTGCGTGCCTTGTGGTGTTATCCACCACATGATTTACACTTTAAAAACTATTATTTATAATTGTCGAAAAATGGTCTTAAATCCCCAAAATCCCTGTATGCAGGAACTGGTGCGCTCATGTCGTGCACAGGAACGTGAGCTGCGTCGTCTCCGGCGGCGCCGAGAGCGTCGTGCAACCGGAGTTGGTACCGTGTCCGATGGAGCAGCCAAACTGTGCGCAACAAGTGATGTAAGTCCACAGCTCTTCCAACTGGGTGGAGGTGGAGGCTTTTACTGGTGCTCTGAGAAATGTGGGGAAACAAACGTGTTTGACTTGGAGAGCGTCTCATGTCATATCTCATTAATATTGCCTTTATATCTTGCAGTCACTTTATGTCCCGTGAAAGTGTAATATGTGTATATACCCCACAGACTGTAATGACCCCAGAGCTTTTCACTGCTACGTGCTGGACAGTTTGGATCCGTTCAAATTGTCATAAAATTGGAATTTGATAAGTAGTCTACTCATAAAACTTAAACGTTTTCATTCTGTCATTTTCTTTCATATTCCTGCGTTGCAGTAACAGTTTGCGGTGTCATGTGCCAACTTGGAGAGTATCTGCACATGAGAGTATTCTCGACAAATACCTTATTTGGCTTTCTTGAAGAGAGTTGTGCAACAGGCATTGATTTAATTTTTCACCAAATCACTGTGCCAGAGGCACGTGGGCCAAGATGTTCTGTGCCAGTTCATAAAGGAAAATATGAGCTTGGATAACTTCCAAGTGCATGACTAAATGGTCATGTAACTGTGGTGCCCGTTTTCATTGCTGAGGCTGAGCTCAATGTACTTCACCGGTAAAAAAAACCCATTTACTGAGCTGAAGCCCCTCCTCGCGTGTACGACACTGTGAGCGTTAATGCTCCAAGTTAATTCTAAACATCAAATGATCAAAGTCTACCGGAGTATTCCAACCTACCGCCCCCGTCCCCAGATACCGGACGCACTTCAGGCCCATGTACAAGGTGGCCTACAAGACGGTGACGGAGCTGGAGTGGAGGTGCTGCCCCGGGTTCCAGGGCCACGACTGCAAGGAGCTCAAGGACCCTCCCCAGCGTCAGGCGGCGCGGGGGGGGCTTCCTTCCACCGCCCCTGCCTCTGGACCCAGGCCAGCGCTGCCTGGTAAAACACACTTATTATACTGAAGGAAGTGGAGCAAACACTGCAATAACGTTGGAAAATAAAATGATCTTTTAATTATAATTGAATTATAACTTGCACTGTGCGAATCTCATATCACAACATGACCGTACTCAATATGAGTGTCCGAATATAGTTTGAACAAAATGTGCAGAATAAATAAAACCAGAAATGTGATATTTCCAAAATGAAATACGGGAAATACCCCAAATATCAGAGCTCTTTTGATCCTCGTTAAAGTGTACGCACGTAACATCTCCCTGCCCCCTGTCATTGTTCCCTGGAGGCCCAGACCAGACGTGGGATCAGGGCGTCCACCCCTGGGAACGGCCAGCTGGACAGCCTGGAGGTCAGACAGGTCACGGGCAGCTGGGGGGTCCGGGAGGATCACACACTGTGAAACACCTGGAGGAGGAGGTGCAGCGGCTGTCCCAGATGGTCCTCGACATGCAGGCGAGCATGACAGAAATGTCCTCCAGTCTGCGGCTGGACATGCAGGAGGACGCCAGTAAGATTCTGGTCACCTTGCTGAATGACCGCAAACAGCCGTCCAGCGCTAGGGGGGGGCAGGCACACACCCTCCCCCGCCAGGGCCTCTCCTGGTTTGACCAGGACACCTCAAACATGGACGAGGTCCTGATCAAAATCAACCAGGTGACCGACACCCTGGAGTCCAAGAGCGACGCTCTGGACGACCTCCTCGGGCGGGTCAATCGCCACGACGGGCAGCTCACTCTGCTAATGGAGGCGGCCCAGAGCCCTCCGCCCACGGCCCCCGCTGCCCCAGCCCAAGATGCAGAACTTCGTAGCTACGTGGATGAGAGGATAGACGCCCTGAGGGAGGAGCTGATGGAGGGCATGGAAATCAAAATGGCGGATTTGAAAAGCTCGTGCGAGTATAAGGTCATGTCAGTTAAGGAGCAGTGTGAGGGGCAGGAAAGCAACTACTTCAGCCTGGCCGAGCTCATGGACTCCAAGGAAACTGAGATCCGCAAGGAGATCCAGGAGCTTAAGGCCCAGCTGGAGGAGCCAAAGAAGGGAGTCTCTCCCGGATACACCCAGGTACCAGAGCCCGTCCTGGCCCGGGTGGAGAACCTGGAGCTGCGTCTGAACCTGTCTGAGAAGAACGCGGAGGTGCAGTGCCTCTTCTTAAAGGAGAGACTCAGGGAAGAAAGGGAAGAGGGAATGGCCGACATGAGGAAAGCGGTGGAGGACAGACTGAGCTCTGTGGAGGACAGACTCATCAACTCACTGAGCATCAACTATCAATCGGAAGCTCAAGCTGAAGATTTGGATGCTCTCAAGAGGGAACTTAGGGGTCATGAAAACAATATTCAGGCGATGGAGGGCAGGCTCAGTAACTTCACTCAGCTCTGTGTCATAGAGTGCAGGTCCAACTGGACTCTTGTAGAAAACATTCAACAGAACCTCCAGAGCCACAGAACTGCTATCGATGCTATTCAAGATGGCTTGAACAGCCAATCAGATAGCCGAGGGGCCATGGAGCAGTTTCTCCAGGATCATCTCCTTAATTACACCACAGGCATCAAGGATTCCCATGGTGACCTCAGCTCCCTCAGAGACCGCGTGGTAAGGATGGAGGGTTCCATGTCTGATGTGAGCCGCTCTCTGGGCCAGCATTCCCAGGAGCTGCAGAACCTCAACGCCACCTGTGGCCAGGTGAACACTGCCCAGGAGGCCACGGACCTTCTAGAGCTCCATAAGGCGCAGCGCCAGGAGCTGAGAAGCAGGCTGGACGAGCTGGGCGGGGCGGTGCGCGCCGAGGCCCACCACTGCAGGGAAAACGCCGAGCAGGTGGGCAGAGAGGTTGCCAGCGTGGAGGGTCGGGTTGCCAGTATGGAGAAGGTCTGTGGCAAGCTGGAGCCCATCTCAGGCAGCCTGCAGAGGATCAAGGAGGGCCTGAACAGGCACGTCGCCGGCTTGTGGACCTGCGTCAGCCAGATGAACGCGACCGTGCAAGATCACCACAAGGACATTGTCGGGTTGAAAGGAACCTTCCAGAACCTCCAGAACCACGTCTCCGGGATCTCCAGAGATCTTCAAGATCTGGGTGCCAGCACACCACCAGCTAACACAGGTAAGCTACTCGAGCTTCTCTGATTCATCAAGTTCCCATTGACTTTACATGTATCCATGTTATACATGACATACCAGCTTTTAATGCTCTGAAACTAAGTTCCCTCCAGGTTTTAGAGCATCATAAATGTAGTTTATCATCTACAGACACTTGGGGGAATGAATGATATTCAACAGCTTTAATTGGAGCATCATCTGGGGCCTTTTTTTTTTATTTTAATGGTGAATTGTTCCGTAAGAGCTTGTGTTGAACGGAGGACTTAGCACGAGGGGAAGCTGGATTTCCACTTAACGACGTCTTGACTCTCAGGAGGCTGATTGAACACACATGCTGGTTTTAATAGAACCCGCTTGTGTTGCACAATTTTTCTGTCCAAAGGAATACACCTCAGTGTGCTTTTAGATCATTGTCTTTCTTGAGGAAACGGGTTGCCACGGGCTGCACAGTACGTCACATAAACACAGCGTACATCACGACATCCTCCCTCTCCACGCAGCGTACGGACTCGTCCGTGTGTTCACACCAGTTTGTGTCTTTGGAAATGGGCAACGTATTTCTTTGTGGGAGTATGTTGGGGTTTTTTGTGAGCAAAGATTTCCACACGTTTTATCTGGGTAAAAAAAATAGGTTTCAAATGTCACGTGGAACCGTTCAGTAAGTTTGCACGCGCCCCCTAATCTGACTCCACTGAGTCTCACGGGAAACGCGATGAAGGTTTGTCAGAAGAGTCACTGACCTCAATGACAAATGACAAATCTGTCGTTTCCCTCGTTCCTTTGGGTTTTCAAAGCCCGTTGACACTGCAACTTGAACGGGAATTGAAACACCTTCATTCTCCTCTGAGGGCAAACCCGAGCTTGTCACTCAAAGGTCAGCTCATGAATATTAAAGAGGACTAGACCCCGCCCCCACGGGTCAGTCATATCAGATAAAACTACAGGAACATTCGTCCAAAAGGGTTGCTGAATGTTTTGTCATTCCTTGTCGGAGGTTGGTGAGACACAAACACTTGAACGAAGACTGATTCATGATTTTGGTCCGTGTTCAACAAAAACAGTTTGTTCCTTGTCTTTGGCAGCGGCGTCGGCGCTGAACAGCGCATACGTCGTGACGCCGTTCCTCACGGCGGCACCAGCCTCTGGAAACCTTTCATCAAGCTCGGTGTCAGATATGTTTTGTTTCTTGCCGGGGGGGAATCTTTTACCCCCCCCCAGCTCGTTTTATTTAAGTTACAAATGCGCCCTCCCGTGTGACCCCTGTTCCCGTCCTGGAAAAGTTCTGTAAACTCCCGCCCACTGGTTGGCGCAGCGATGACGGCTTCGCTCGTGACATAATCGGGACGTTAGTCATGTGAGGACAGCGTCCGGGCAGAGGCGACGACTCATGTGTTCCACTCTGACTTCAGAGACGCTTTCAACGGCGGCCATGATGGCTTTTTGGGTTCTCCCTCGCGCCGCCGCGCCCCTCTATCTCGCCGCTTATCTGCAGCAGCTGGAAAAACGGCGCCCGGAGGCCTCCGTGACCAGGAGATCCTCAAGGACCTTATCAGGGGTCCTTGAGGATCCACTCCGGGCTCGGATTAGCTTCTACTGAGGCTGGCTTTTATCTTTCCACAGTTTGCAATATTCCATTTAACGGGTGTGATTCTGTTCTTCTCGTCCTGCAATGAAAGTCTTTTCAACTGGTCGGTTCCTCCGTCAATCACCGAGGAAGCTCACAGTGAATGAGGAACGCGAGCGTTGTAAAGCTGAACACCCAGGCCCCAGACAGGGCGGTGTCCCCTCCGCCCGCAGAGCTGTGACTCCGCTGGATGATTTATTGGGATAAAAAAAAAAAAAAGATGCATTTCATGCGCAAAACAATGCAGATGTTTGCATGTTCTGTGTTGACGGGGGGGCTGCTCCCTCCCAGTCCATCCAGCGTGGGAACGCCAGGCTGCGCCGGGCTTTTCCTCACATCCTCTCCTTCCTTTTCTCACTTTCACGCTGGTTTTCCCACCCGGTTTCAGTCTTTCTGCAGCTTCTTATTCCACCAAATGATCCTTGTCCTCAGACAACTCAGTGCTTCATGAGGACTTTCCCGAACAAGACGAGAGCCCAAACTTTAAAGCTGAGGCGCCGTTCTAGTGTCACATTCTAGTGTCTCCTTCTGCCATCCGACCCTTCATCCCTCCATCCATCCACCCATGACTCCAACCATCCATCCAACCCCCTGTACATCCATCCCTTCATCCCTCCTACCAGCCATCCTCCCATCAGTGCAGCCTTCCCTGCATCCCTGTGTCCATCCATCCATCCATCCCTGCATCCATCCATCCATCCCTGCATCCATCCATCCCTGTGTCCATCCATCCATCCCTGTGTCCATCCATCCATCCATCCCTGTGTCCATCCCTGCATCCATCCATCCATCCATCCATCCCTGCATCCATCCATCCCTGTATCCATCCATCCATCCCTGTGTCCATCCATCCATCCATCCATCCCTGCATCTATCCATCCTTCCCTTCTTCCCTCCATCAGTCCCTACATCCATCTCCGTCAGTCCAGTTGAGTTGCAGTTCTCTGTGACGACTTAAGAGTATTTCACGGTTCTGCTTTTTTGTCTGGAGGGAATGAAGAACCTTAAAAACCGGATGAGATTCAGACAAATCGCTGGTTGTGGGCGTGGAACACATTTGGTGCACATCAGGGGCAATTATCCACTTCACGCTCAGAAGAGAGAACTTTTCTATGATTACCAGCTTTGAACCTGACAGTAAGTGGAGCAATTTCCCAAACCATTAAGCTTCATTTACCAGCTAACGAGATCCCACGGCGCCCCGGAGACTCTGTTCAGTGCAGTGAAATGTAAAGCTCCATCTGATGGGCTTCAGTGCAGGTGAATGTTTGGATGTCATGGTGCTGTTGTGTCTTTGCGTCACCTTTCTTTCTTTTTTTCTCAACATCCCGGTTTCTCCTTGCCCTTGTGACATCACTTTCTTTTTTCCCAAGGTTTGTCTTCCCCTGATCCGTTGATTTTTTATTAATTTTTTTCTTGGTCACTTGAGGTGGTGGGGATATTTTCTGGCCACCTACTGTAAATAAGTATCGGATAAATAGGAAATTGGGGATTTTTTTTAAACAAAATAATCTCACGGATTACCGCTATAATATTACAGTTTCTCTCATATGAATTGTGCCTGTGTGTCTTGGTGCACTTGTAAATGTTGGTGAGGATGGCTGTGCTGGACAAGCTGGTCTCAGACAGAGCTGCAGGGCGCCACTCAAGAGCTCTCTTGTGGAGCACCGTGAGATTAGAAAGCTGCCTCCCTGCGTCTGACATCGCTCAGCGGTCGAGCGGCAGGTCGCCGACCTGCGAGATAAAGCAGCGAGTCCAGACCTGAAGCCCCGCAAACGACTCGCCCTCCAGAACAATGAAGCCACATTGCTGAACCCTCCTCTTCAGCCGCTTCCCAAAGAGTGCTGCATTCCAAAAAGGCGAAGGGTCAGTTTATCAGTTCTCAGCCTGATGCTGTATTCCAGGCCGTTCACGCCCCTCAAAACGCATTTCTATAGCCTTCGTATACCTCCACCGATTACCCAAAATGCACCGTTGCAAAGTATTGTGCGAACGTTGCCTGCGGAAGTGTAAATATCTCTGAATGCAAAGCGACTCTGCAGCAGGGAAGAGAAAAAGAAGTGCTTTGGAAAACCAGTTTCCTGTTTCGCACCTCGTTCACGCGGTGGAAACTGTAGATGTTACTGTGTCGTTAGCAGCGGCAGCGCAGTGTGCAGGTCGTACTCGTTGGTGAGGAACTGTTGGAGGAAGCAGAGAACGAGGTCAACCCTGAGTCATTACGTCACAAGAGTTGTGTGGTTATTGACATTCATATTTGCGATACGGTGGAGAACAGCTGGGCGTGAGGACCACACATGTCTGTTGTGAGTCTGGATGAGGGTCTGTGGGCGAGCAGGTACGGCGGGTTGTCGGTAGGAACTGACGCAACTTCCTGTTCCTAGTCTCTTACGTCGGTGCGGATTTAGCCAAAAGACTCAATAAGACCTGGTACAATGCACAATTTGCAACTATCTCTTTCTTTTCACAACACACACTGTGTGAGTGTAATGCGAGTTTCCTCTTTTTGAAAAGGAGATTCATTGTTTTAATTATGTCTTTAGGTCTTAATTATTTGCCCCATTGGACGGCATCGAAGCACGCTGAGAAGCTGCAGCAGAGTGGTAAGTTTCTCAACAGCAGAGCCTTAGGCGGGTTGTGCTATGATGAAAACCAACATTTTAGTAAGGCCCGGCTTGAACAATAGAAAAAACTAAATGTACTAAATGGACTTTAAGTGCATGTGAGAACCAGTTTTCCACCTTTTATCCTGACTGACAGAATGTATAACATTTGGGCAGCTGCAAGAGTTTACCGCTCAACTCTTTAATCATCACATCGCTCCCCCCCTATAATATATATATATATATATATTTATATGTATGTAAATATATATATATATATATATATATATATATATATATACACACACACACACACACACACACACACACACACACACACACACACACACACACACACATACAAACACACGTGCACATAAGGAAACACACATAAACATATAGCTCCAGTCTTCAGGCTTCACTAGAAAGCCCTTCAGCGCTGGAGCTCATACTGTTTCTGATGATTTTGATCAAAGCCTCATCAGGACGCTGCAGCTCGCATGAGGCCTCGTGCACAGGATGTACACACACACACACACACATACACACACACACACACACACACACACACACACACACACACACACACACACGTGGACCCCCCCCCCAGTGTTTTACGGGGGCCAACTGGCCCCTCTGTCCACGTTTTGCTTTAACAGCCAGACTGAGTCGGTTTTTAATGAAGCTGTAATTTTCAAACGAGGGCTGCAGGCACGGAGGGGGGGCGGGGCGGGGCGGGGGGGGCAGGGGGCCTGTATTTTATATGAAATATCATCCAGGTCGTACATTGAAAGTTGTTCTGCATCCTTCATCAATCATTCCAGAAACAAAGCCTGTTTACATATTTACATGAAGTCTCTGCAGCTCATTTCTTCAGAGTGTGAAGGTCGTTGAGACGTTCCCAGGGCATCAAGGTCAAAGCTGCTTCTTGCAAAATCTTTAAAAACCCTAAAAGATGCTCATCGAGGTGATTAAGTAAAAATAACATGTCAAGACGTTCATTTCAAACCTTCCTCCCTTGTTGGCGGTGATGGAGTGTCTCTGGAGGCGGCTCGACGTGCGTCAGATGATTCATTTTCCTTGATTTACCAGAGACACAGACAGAACTATGTTCATGTTCAAGTGGAGACGTAGCCATGGAAACCAGGATGGAGCATGAGCTGAGCTCTGTGTGTACGTTAAAACACCTGCTCTGTGGGGCCGTGGCAGCACTCTGGACCAGGACCGCCTGGTCCTGGTGCTGGTCCTGATGCTGGTGCTGGTCCTGGTCCTGGTCCATCTCTGTGTGAACAGTAGTGATGTTGGGGGGGGTGCGGCGCTCACCCTGGGATGACCTTGGCGAGCGAGCGGCGCTCTCTTGTTTCCCCTGGTTACGTCGTGGCCAATGACAGGTGACAGGACAGCCTATTGTCCTTCTCCTCCTGTCGTTCTTGTGATCTTGGGCTGAATGCTGGAGAGGTGAAGGAGACGTGAGAACAGCTGTTTGTAACATCTGGAGCTTCTCACCTGAACCTGACCTCCCACACCTCCGCTTCTCCATCCCTCTCTTTTTCTCTATTCTGTCACCCTGCATCACTCCCCCTCTCTCTCTTTCCCTCGCCCTCCCACTCTTTTTGCTATCTCTCCCTTTCTATTTCTATCTCCTTCCATCTCTTTCTTCCTTTGTCCGCCTGTCTCCCTCTGTCTCCCTGTCTCCCTCTGTCTCCCTGTCTTCCTCTCTCTTATCTCTTATCTCCTCTGTCTGTCTCTCCTTCCATCAATCTCTCTGTCTTCCTCCCTCTCTTCCTCCACCTCTTTCACTCCACTTCCTTTTCTGTCTCTCTACCTCTTTTATCTCCTCTGTGGTGTCTCACCCCTCCCCATCTCTTTACCTCCACCCCATTTCTCTACCCCTCCTCCCTCCACCCCTCCCTCCCTCGCCCTCTGTCTTCTTTCTACCGCTCCTCTTTTATCTCCTCTGCCCATCCCCCTCTTTCCCTCTTACTCTCTTCTATCCCAATTCTTCGCTCTCCATCTCTTTATATCACCCTCCTCTCTCTCTCTCTCTCTCTCTCTCTCTCTCTCTCTCCCTCTGACTCTCTCTCGTCCTTCCAGGTGTCCAGGGCTCGGGGCTTCCCCAGGAGGGGGTTCCTCCTCTGGGCCGCGGGTCGTCGGGCGTCTCCCTGGAGGCGTCGGGCTCCTCGCACCGGGTGATGGAGGTGGGGGAGGCCGGCCCCCCCGGCACCGTGACCTCCTCCAGGCTGCCCCTGGGGGCCGACGGCAGCACCGTGCCGGTCCAGGGCTTCGCTGGAGCTCCGGGTGAGACCGAGGAGCAACTCAAAGCTGCTCCAAGACGGAGAAATGTTTGATGAGACAATCGTCCTGAACGTATAAGTGATTTTCCAAAATAAATCCCATAATAGAGAAACTCTCCAGTGTTTCACCTGTTTTCAGACAATAAACGACATTTCTTCATGAATAGAAAGTTGTCGCAGTTGACACTGGGGAGTCACTGTTTCCTCTCCTTATGGGATCCCTCTTTTTACAATGTTTACATAATTTTTTTGGCAAGTGCCACATCCCAAAAATAATTGATGGTATCACTTTATTCATAGCAGATCCTATGCTGACAGTTTCAACCTCCAAATCACAGATTAATAATTTTTTTTTTTTAATAAATGAATAATAAATAAATAAAATTTATTATTATTATTATTATTATTATTATTATTATTATTTATCATTATTATTATTATTATATGGGGTCCAGCCCGACATCATCATCCAATTCCTTATAAATGGGCAGGTTGTGGCTACAATCGTCCGTTCTCGTGGTGCGAGCTGCGTAGTGTCGACTCCGTGGCTCTGCACTGGTTGCACACTGTGTGTGTAGGTGTCTGTGTGTCATCTTACCTGCTCCATGTGGGCGCGGCCTTTCCATTGAGATTTGATCTCTTTTGCTCTTTTTGTAAATGAAGTTATTCCGTTCACATCTAATCGGTGAAGGATGCAGCGCCGTGTCCCTCCGTACTTTGTGGGGTTCCAGGAAGTCTTAACATACAAACTGTTGGAGTCCGTGATGCGTTTCATGGAATCGTAAAACCAGGAGACCACAGAGCGGGGGGGGGGGGGGCATGCTGCGTTCAACGTAAACTCAGAAAATCGTGCTGCGCTTCAGGGAACCCGGGAAACTGTAAAACGGACCCAACGCCACTAAACTACATTCATTATCGTTGTTTTTCTCGTCTCAGCGTTGCCGTCAAAGCCCACAGTCTCCGTGAAGCTCAACATGCTGCCGGTTCAAGGTGAGCGTCCCTAAACTCTGATGGCTGCACATCTGGAAACGTCCGTCCGTCCAAAGTGGAAACTAACACTCTTCCTTCTCCCTTGTCGACAGACGCTCTGACGGTGCAAAGTCCTCGGCAACACGTGGCCTCAGGTTGGACGTCCGGTCGTGCCGCTCCGCTGTGTGATCTCAGTAAGTGTGTGTCCGGTATGAGTGACGTGGTCTCTCCGTCCGTCTGCCTCCAGGGGAGAAGGCGTCGTTCTCAGCCGGACTCAACCTGCTGCCGTTCCCCGGGGAAGTCGGAATCATTCGCTTCAACAAAGTGCTGGCGAACGACGGCGGACACTACGACGCCCACACAGGTAGAGTCCTCCGCCGCCCAACACAACCCCCAGCCAGAAAAAGACGGGGAAGGGTCGGAAAGAGGCGGAGTTTTGAGTTTGTAAAGTGCACCTTTCGCCGCTTTACCAGCAGGGGGCAGAGCCGTGTAAGCAGCGGTGATGATTTGATGAACGTTGTCGCGGTTATGACGTCATCACCCGATCGCCACCATTTTGTCGGTCGTCATAAGATTCCACGGTCATGTGTTTCCATCCAGATTTGAGGGGAGGTTTTAGCCAATTCTAATGTAAGAAATTTGATGCAAGCTGCTGTGACACAATACATGTTGTAATAATATATAATGTATATAATGACATAATAAATCCTGGATTCATCTGATCTCATCTTAAATAGAAGAAGAAATTTGACACGTTTCCACCGCTTACTTTGGGAAAAATTAACTAGTTTGTCTACACACATTTTTACACTTTTATAGCCTTATACTACGGTAGCGACTGTTGGAAAGCTTCTGATTTCCAGAGGTTCATTTGGTATTACTCCCTTCATGCTCTCTGTGGTTTAATTCCATTCTGTGTTGTATAAAAAATGTAAGTGTATTTGTGTCGTTGAGGTTGCTTTGATCTTTGAACTTTGAGCTGCCTCCAACGCACAATGCATTGTGGGACTGGAAACAAGGAGGAATTCGAACAGCCTACCGTGGTGTCTGCATCAAGTATTCAGTATTTGTGCGATCCTGGTTATTTTGAGTGTTATTAACCTTGCAAGTAAATGTTTCTGAAGTAGGATAAAGTTTTCAGAGTTGTGTGTTTAATTGACGCACGTACTTTGATCACTTTGAACAAATTGATCATCTCGAGTGTCGGCTGACGTTAGACTTGCATTTGGAATTTATTAACCCTGTCAACAGTATTTATTGGCTGTATTTGCTGTGATTATTGAATATCTTAATAGCACATGTGAATTGTTTCATTGAAACAGTCTGACTGGACTTTTAACCCCCCTCACTTCTAGTGAGGTCATTTATGGTGTTGTCCACCAGATGGCGCTGTTGTGTCATTTAGGTCAATTGTCCCAGGTGAGCTGTTTATATTTGGGTATTCTTTGTTTTTATGTTCTTATTTTATTTAGAAACATAAAGCAACATACAAGTACTGTTGCTATTAAAGGATGTGAAACTTTCACAGGGAGTTAAGTGATAGGTAACAAACCCCATAAATGCCCTTAACATGGTGAACACATGAATAAAGTGCAAGAAATAAACATGAACATATGAATGTATTGAGTGTTTCCCGTCCCTCCCTCCAGGCGTCTTCACGGCGCCGCTCGACGGCTTCTACCTGCTGAGCGCCGTGCTGACGGCGCAGCGCGGCCAGCGGGTGGAGGCCGTCCTGTCCGTGTCCAACCGCAGCGTCCAGCGGCTGGACACGTCGGGCTTCCCGTCCGGGGCCCCGCCGGGCCCCCGGGACGCCTGCGGGGCCTCGGGCTCGCTGAGCCTGGTGCTCAACCTGCGGCGCGGGGACCGGGCGGCGCTCATCATGACCGCCGGGAGGCTGGCCATCACGTCCTCGTCCGAGGTTCTGTCCACCTTCAGCGGAGTGCTGCTCTACCCCACGCCGGCCGGGAGATAACCACAGGAACCTACGGTATCTATTTATATATTATAGAGAGAGAGGACAGCTGTTCCCACAATGCAATTCTTCTAAACACCGTCTGCTACTTCCTTGTATTCCCTTTAATTTATTTCATATAAGTTACTGCTGTGATATGTAAACTGCACCGCTTCCTGCTACTGTACTCTGCAGTACACAGACACTCCTGTCACCTGGATGGTTTAATTTGGTCTTAAAGGCCAATACCAGTAATTACAGCGATGAAAAGTTGATTTGCTTTAAAATATAACTGAGTCGCTCACTGAGGGAATCTAAAAGTAAAAGGTGTTAGAACGTGAGCAGCTTGGCAAAAGTACGACGGCAACGTTTAATGTGATTATGTAAAAGATTTCCATGAGTACACACAACATGTTTTCTGATCCATTACAAATGCTGCATCCCTCTTAGTATTTACACCAAACTATTTGATCATTTGAGATATGCTTTCACCAAGTGTCATCTCTTATAACAGTTTTCTGTCTTGTTTTTTTTTTTACCACACAATTCTGGTCAAATGTGTTATTTTTATTCCTCATAGAATGTTTAATTTATGTGTGGAAGACAAGTCATGGTTGTCAAACCAGTTTGTCTCTTAAAGGTGCAGTGTGTAGGATTTAGTGGCATCTGGTGGTGAGGCTGCAGCGCACGACCGACTGAGCGACCCTGCCCCCGGCGGCCGCTCGAGGGCCGGTGTGTGGTTTGTCCCTCCTGGGCTACTGTAGAAACATGGCGGCGCAACATGGCCGCCTCCGTGAAGCCAACCCGCTCCCTATGTCGATAAGAGCAGCTCATTCTAAGATAACCCCAGCAAGATTATTATTTTCATGGGATTATACGCAAATTAAAACATAATGATGAATATTATATTCCATTTCTGCCATTTCTTCCGTTCCCTAAATTCTACACACTGCACCTTTAAAATGGTTTTATATAAATATTGCTTGTTTCCGCTGGTCTTTATTTCAGACACCTTATTGAAAACCCTTTCCAGTGTTCTTACTTCAGTTTGTCTCATTAAACTGTCAAACAGCCGACATTTTCTCACTTAATGGCAATTTATCTTTTATTAATAAAATAGATTCACAATTCCAATCTATACATGTGTAAACGTCAACAGCTTTATGAAACACAATTAAACTCCTTCAGTGCTAAATCATACACGTTGAGTGTAAAACACACGTTAAAACAAATGAACTATTCGTCCGTAAGTCATAACTCAACCATCACCTGCATTGGTGACATCAGAACCGCTGATCGTCAACACTTTTCATCGGGACAAGCGGACGCATTGGAGAAGGAAAACGTCAAAAACACGTGAGCTGCGTGTGCGCCTCACACCAACAAATGAACTTTCATAGAAAGGAACTTCAACCCTGAAGACGCGGACGCGTTGCACAGATGCTCCGACTCGCCACGCCCGAACCGCAGCGCTCGAACCCTCCTCACTCCACGCGTTCAACTGCCCTGGTGCTCGTGCCGCTCCACCCACGACGACGACGGCACGACGCCGCTACCTGCGTCGCTGCGTCATCCGGCTCATTTCGACTCTTTCAAAATGCAAACGCGGCTGCTCCCACGCCGAGGCTCAAAGCAGCGGAGCGTCGGCGGCGAGCCGCGAGGCGCGTTTGGTGGGGTCGTGCCTGCACCTGCCGCTCCTGCTTCACCTCCTCCTTCAAAAGGTGGAGCAGGTCGTTTGGCTCCTGGAACTCCCAACTCTGCGGCTCCAGTTTTAACCGACTCCTTTGTGAACCCACTGACGACGTAGCGTCTGTTGGCGCAGAAACACGAGCGCAGACTCTGACCTTCACCTGTTTTTCCAGTACCTGCAGACAAGGGCTTGAGATGTAAAACTTCACTTTCCTTTTTGAGAAAGAGAACCCAGCAGAGTGCCGGCGGGAAGTATTACCCAGAATGCAGCTGAAAGACGTTGTGGCTGAAGGCGCAGGCGCAGCGAGTCACAGCAGGTCCTCCAGACAGACCCGGGCCACGGGCTGCCTCCAGAAACAGAAGGAGCTGAATTCTGGGAAGCTGAAGGTGGCGCTGTGTTCGCTGCTCCTCAGCGGGAAGACGTGCTCCACCGTCTCGCTCAGCCGGCCGTACCTGCGGCGCAGAACGGACGCGGCGCTGAGGAAAACCACTTTGACCAAACCTGGGACCGAAAGAGCCGCTACTCACGAGGTCTTGTTGCCCTTGGCCTGCTCCAGGATCAGCTCCCCTTTGGGGTTCACCGTGAAGATCCGACACACGGGAACGCCAACCTGCTTGTAGGCGAACACGTCCTGGAAGAAGAAGGAAAAGCCTTTGAAATAGTTGGCTCCACTCACAGTAAAGTCCTGAATCGGTCAGTGAATGTTGAAACCAGGCGTTTGGAAACATTTAGCGGCTGTTATCTCCAATCACACCGGTCCCCTGTGCCTCGCTGTGCCGTTGACAGATTTTGCCGACTACTTGAGGTGCAGGGGCAGCGTCCTGGGTGGCAGCATCCTGGGTGGCAGCATCCTGGGTGGCAGCATCCTGGGTGGCAGCATCCTGGGTGGCAGCATCCTGGGTGGCAGCGTCCTGGGTGGCAGCATCCTGGGTGGCAGCGTCCTGGGTGGGCCACCACCAGGTCGGACACTGAGCCACCAAGCTCCATCGAGCTGAAGCCCAAGAAGGCTTCAGGACTTCCCTGAGCTCCTCTGAGAAGACACCGGTCCTTGCGGTCCACAAACATGCAGTTTGCCTGGAGAAGGGCCGAGGAGCAGAGCAGAGACCCAGACGATGCTGCAACGAAGCACGAGGAGTAACATCCACTCTGATGAGGAGGGAGTCAGACGGAACCCAGCTGTGCAGGGGAGAAACCTGAGCTCTTGAAAGCGGAACAAGAGCGTTGGACTCACGTTCTCTCTGTTGCCGAAGGCGGCGTAGAAGGGGTTTGTGTTTTGGTGGAACAGGTTCCTGATGTCAGTCAGGCATTCGATCTTAAACTTCTCCGGCTTCTTCTCGATGATCTCCCTGCGGCGCCGGGGGAAGGAGAGGACACGTTGGAGACACCGCAGCTCACTTACACTGAGGTTTGGCTTGTGGATTGTTATTTTCCCACAAAAAGTGTCTCACCTCTGTCAAACTCATACTTCAGTAAATGGGATTTATCAGTTACCGGGACCGAAATGACTGAATTAGTTTCGGGGGCTGGCCTCGCCCAGGGCGTGGTGGGGGGGGGCAGTGTGAGTGCGTCCGTGTCACCTGTGGAAGGCGGAGAACAGGCTGCTGGGCGACAGCATCAGCGGCCCCTGGGGCAGGATGTTTCCCCGGTCGTTCACCCACTGCAGGTACCCTCGCGTCATGTCCGCCATGCCGATGGCTCGGGCCGAGCAGTACAGGAACCTGTAGCCGTTCCTGCCGAGGAAACCGGAGGATTCCAGATGAAAGTAGAGCTTGTATCTGCAGGGATCAACGACCTTTTCTCACCTTCAAGGTCGCTGCGTCTGGAAAAACCTCAAACTATCTATTCAGTCCAGTGACTTATGGAACACTGTTTCATGTTCCTATCAACGGAATCCATTTAGATTTTGTTTAACAAACCTCTGACCTGGAAAGAGATTTAGACTTTTTTTCTTAAAATGAATCTGAAAATGAATCTTTTTTTCCGTTCATAACTTCTCCTGTGGACACTCACTTGTGCACTAAGTGGTAGAGCTTGGCGATGCCTTGATGAGTCCAGTCTTTCCCGAGCTGAGGAAGAATCTGTCCAAACACGTCGGACCTAAAAAAAACAAACAAACAAACAAACAAATTGTACCAAATACCGAAGGTTGAATTTTGGTGGAATGATCCTTTTTCAGACCGACGATCACACAATGCACCGTGGCTGCATGTGCCGGCGTTTTTTTGCGGCGCCGTACTTGGTGATGGTTCCGTCGATGTCGGAGACGACGAGCTTGTCGTCCCAGTCCCAGAGGTAGATGGTTCCCTGGCAGCGGCACGTGCCCTGGTACTGCGTGGTGATGCTGAACGTGGCGTCATTGGCACCGTCCCTCAGCTTCAGGCTGGCCTGGCAGGGCGGGGGCAGCGCGGGTTAGAGCACTACATCTACAACGGAAATATCTGCAAACAACAACCGTGATTCGTGTCCGACAGGAGGTTCTGTGTGTCGTGCTACGTCTGGTGAGCGTATCCCACAATGCACCGTGAGGGCGAGGTGCCGTGGAGCGGCTCTATGACCATGTAGCAGTTGCACTCAAAACACAATGAAAGTGCAAACATGTGGAACTCAGCACTGACTATCTGCTGGGATGAAAGGCGAAGCGACTTCCTGTAGGCGGGGCCTGAGGCGGAGGAGGCGGGCCTTCCTGTCTGCACGCGCTCAGTGGGCATCGGCGCAGGAGCCGCCACGTTCAGTTCTTTGGACTCGTCTTCACTGGACGTCTCTGCCGCTTGAGGCCTGAAGAGGAAGAAGAGGCGTCAACGACCGAAATACCAAAGAGAAACAATAACTACGACACTTTACTTATTGCCGCCGTCAAACTCCCTTTAAGGGGACGGATGAAGGGCCGGATTGTTAATCGCCACAAGAGGGCGGCATATCCCAAAATATGATCAAATGGGTTATTTGATCAGATTTAATCTCTGGATCCAATCTGAGAGGATGTTTATTGTTAGACATGATGTAGTTTGTACAATCTCTAGCGGCGCTAAATGAAACAACGCTTGTGTTTTTATTATTATTATCATCATCATCATCATCTTCATAAACATTTGGCTGAGGACCGCTGGCAGTTCCGTTTGCATCCACGCACATCCGACACTTTGTTCCCCCCGCCCCAAGCAGAGAAGGTTAAACCAGGATCTGAACAATGTACTGATCCGATCTGGGAGGAGGTGGAGGGGGAGGTGGAGGGGGAGGTGGAGGAACGACTCACTGTGGCGTCGGAGCTCGGGGTGGGGACGGACTTTCGGGGCTCAGGGACTCCTGTCGCTCCAGCTTGGCCTCAAACGACTGGGGAGGGAATGAGGCATTAAGTATCAGAGACCCAGTGGGGACCAGGAGGGTAAGGGGCGTGGGCGTGTGTGTGTGTGGGCGTGTGTGTGTGCGGGCGTGTGTGTGTGTGTGTGTGTGTAGAAAACACAGGATCTGCATGTCTGAATGGATAAACAAAAGATCCCACAAAATCAATGCAACAACATCTTAAACTAAGTGAACTGGTTTAAAGGAGAGATCAGTACTCAACACACACACACACACACACACACACACAGACAGACAGACAGACAGACAGACAGACACACACAGACACACACCCACACTCTCTCTACCTGCTTGGCGCTGCTCTTCCTCCAGAACCACCAGCGTCCAGGTTTCTTTGGCATTTTCTCTTTGACCCAGGCTTCCTCTGTGGCCTGCGTCAGATCACAGTGTTAATGAGACCAGCAGAGAAAAAGCTCCGCAGCAGATGATGAAGAGTTTCAAGGCTGATTTTATGTTTGTCGTCATTCTCATCTTTTGGTGATGTCATATTATTGTGACGTCCGTTCCATCCTCTGCATTAATGACGACAAGAGCGAATCACCCAAAATGTAAATTATGCAGTCTACCTCCACTTTGTTATAATCTTTAATATTTATATTCTTATCGTCCAGTCATACTCCCCCTCTGTCTACAACCATTTGCTGACTCTTTAACAACAGAATACCTTCTACGTCTTTGTTATCCTGTCACAAGAATGTCACTGTTCAGAGCCAAACTGCGCATTTGATAGTAAAACACGGAGTCACAACTGACGTCTGAAATAGTTGCACCTGATATCATTCTTCCTATAAGCATGAGATAAAGCCTGTCTGGGTCCTTCAACATCTTAACTAACGAGCAGGTATCAATTGGGAGGTGTCTGACTATTCTCTGTGATTGTCAGTTCAGTCCACATGGTCCTCATCTCCCGCTCCGCTCACACGTCTTACCTTGGGCAGATTCTTCTGGAAGGCCTGCATGCTCAGGACCAGCGGGGCCGCCAGCGTCCAGTTGTAGTAGCTGTGAACATGAGGTTTGGTGGTTGAGTTGTGTGACTCCATCATGAATCATATCTCCAACCGGGACGCGGTGGAATGTGTCTCAGGGGAAAATAAATCCTGTCCAGCTCCCTGTGAAAAAAGCGCTGGCTTCCACGTAACGCGCGTGTGGAAAGGATCTCCGTTCACCAGGCGGCGAGGGAACACCGATCCCCAAAACCAGACGTGGTATCGATAGTTTTGTCGTCGAACCAGAACCTTTTGAACGGCGCAGGCTCACAACAAATACGGCATTGGGGGCTTTTACTTTGAAGGGGCACGAAAAAAAGATGTGTAACCACACCGCGTCCCGGTGGAATGCAAAGCGCTCTGAGCTCACCGGTTTGAGATCTTCACCACCAGGTTGGGATTGTCGATGATCGCCGGATTCTCTGCGAACTCCTCGTACGTGACGATGTGCTCCATGAACTTCTCTGAAAGCAGAGTCGGATCAGAGGCTGTTTGTGTGCACGCTGCACGTCTGCCTTCACGAAGCACACGCCGATTATTCAAAAAAGAGATGGCGTGTCATATAGATAGATACACAGTCATTCATTAATATTCCATATATTTACTATATGCTTAATGTATGTACACGCTTATGGCTATTTTATAGTTTAGGGGTTCGCAAACTGGGGTCTGCGGCCCCCTAGAGGTCCTAGAAGATGTTGAAGGGGGTCTACATAATTAATTATATGTATAAAAAATGTATTCTACATGTTTTAATACATTTTTTATTTATTTATCAGGGTGTCTGCAGGTATCAAGCGTTATATTAAAAACTTTTAAGAGCAATTTTCAAATATTTTTGGACAGACTGTCTCAAGCATCAGGTTCAGGAACATCAGAAATGTCGACTCAAACGTGACTCGTTCTGACAAAAAAAAAATTGTGTCAGGATATAAATGAAATCAGATGAATTGTGGTTAAATTAAAGATAAATTCCAATTCAAGGCTACTTAATGATTTATAATGGTTGACTAAGAATTTTTAGGAGCCCCGTTGATACTCCTCGGTCAGAGTTGAGTTGCTATAGAAGCTGCTGTTGAGGGTTTTTACCTTTTGGGATCTCTGCGTTCTCGCCCACGCCCCCGCACAGCGACAGCGTGACGTCGGGTAGATCCCCGACGGCGTCCGACAGACACTCGGTGCCGCTGTCCGCCGCAGCGCTGCCCACGGACTGGGGGGACTGGGACCCCGAGCACCGCCCGCCCTCCACGGACTGGGGGGACTGGGACCCCGAGCGCCGCCCGCCCTCCACGGACTGTGGGGACTGGGACCCCGAGCGCCGCCCCACCTCCACCCAGTGCTTAGGGTGGGGCTCAGATTCACTGAGACAGAAATATCAGTTAAACGTCATGTCGGGATCCCTCCTCAGCATTGAAAAATACCTCCTTCAAACTAAACATTTAGTTAGGGAACCAAAGTACGAGTTAAAACAATGACGCTGAGTAGATCAACTACTGAGATGTTGACATTTTTCCATCATGTGTCCAGGATTAAGATTCAAACACTTTGGTACATGTACTTATTCTATTATATATATACACTACCAACTGCACCAAAACTGATGTAAAACACCCAAAACACGAGCCTTTTCAAAACTGTCATGATCACAACGGAACTTTGATAAAGGTTGGAAAAGTTCTTTAACTTGACCAAACTGATGTAAACAACACACGTGTGTCAGCGCAGGAGTCAATTATGGGCAAATTGTAATTTTTTAACCATTTAAATATTAAATATAATATTTAAAACCAGGATTACCACGTCACAGGTGTATGTCTCTGCCGACCAGTCAAGTTACAGTTTACATCCATGTCTGTCCAGACTCATATGTAGCTGAGTTAGTGATATGTTGTGTATTTGACGGAGCTTTCTCACTCCTCCCCGCCTCTCTACAGCCACCGGAGGCAGCCTGGCAGCTCATTCAGCTGCTGGATCATCTCACCCAGGTGAGAAACACAGGGTGACCTTTAAACCAGAAAATTCCAACCGGTTCATCTTTGAGTCCAAGTGGACTCAAAAAGTTTGTGCCAAATTTGAAGAGATTCCCTTCAAGGCGTCCCTGCGACGGCTCATTTACGGGAATGGGAAGGGTGGACGTACGTCCGTGCATACGGACGGACGGGCAAACCCCAAACATTATGTCGCCGGCGCAGAGGCATAAAAATACCACAGAAAGATTTACAATATACTGTAAATATACACTACTGAAGCCATGAAATGTTGAAGCTTAATATTATTTTAAATAATCTGTAAAAGTTACGTCCATTCATTGATGTTAACAGGCTGGATACACTTGTGTGTGTTTTGGGGAGTTTCTCACACGTCAGACTGTGTGTCTTCCACCACCTCTCACTCCCTCAAACCTGAGGAACTCACTGTTTTCACCTTTTGGGAAAGTAGCGCGCGGCCACGTCGGGCTCCAGAGCGGTCAGGTCGTCCAGGTAGATGTCGTCCGGCCCCTGGTGCTGGCTCCGCTTCCTCACCCCTGGGGAGAGAGAGGAAGACGTTGCTATGGCGACGGCGACCTGACTGTGCTTCTCACCCAGTAAGCACTTCCTTCCTGCCGACGAGTTGCCGCACATTTTCAATCCGCCGTCTAAACCTTCGCACATTTTAACCACTGAGGAAATGACAGGTTCTGTATTTTTCAACCCAAATCTGAAAATTGTCAGCAATGTAAAATGTAAGCCAACTAGTAAAAGGGCTAAAACTCAATTTGACACCGGCGTCGCCCTTAAATGCTTCGACAGGTTTTTTTTAAAGAGCAAACTTGTCACCCAACACCACCGTCTCCATAGATATTAAATGTTGTGACTGACTCCATGACGTCTTGTTCCCCACCTCTCCTCTTGCTGGTCGGGTCGGTGGGTTGAGCTCCGCCCCTCCCCTCGTCTCCGCTCACGTGACCCGTCCTGGCGTCCCTGCGGCCGGGCGGCGAGGACGTCCAGCGAGCCACCCGCGTCGCGTCGCAGGGCTCGGCGGGCGGCGCTTCGGGGGCGAGGCCGAGCTCCCGGCCGAGCTGCGTGTCGGCGGGGAGGCGGGCGGGGTCGGGTTTGGGAGTGTGAGCCTCTGGCTTGACGACGCCGCGGACGGCGGGGCCCCCCAGGGGCTCGGCCTCCATGGCCTCGGAGCTCAGAATGACCCGGAAGTGAGTGTTCTCCGAGGGGGCGATGGAGAGCGGCGTCGGCTCCCATGACTCCCTCCTGCTGAGCTGAGATTTGGAAATAGTAATAAGAGTATTGCCGCTGTCTCCACTCCCCATCTCAACTTGGTTCTGGTCCCATAAAGGTTCATCACAAAAACATGAATCACACGGTGCTAGCGATTTTCCCCGCACTAATTCAAAGGCAGGACTCACCCTGGTGGATTCTGGGAACTCCCCCCAGCTCCACTGCATGTGGGAGTCGGTCCTCAGCAGGTTCTCCGCCGGCTTCACCACCAGCTCCGAGTCGCTGTTCGGGGACATGGGCTGCGACGGGTTCCTGAGGCACAGGGATCGGCTTCACTTCTGAGACACTTCATTTAAAAGCCTCAAGCGCTCTGCGTGCTTACGGCGGAGGGAAGCGAGACCTTATCGGCCCCTTTGTTTATCCTGGCTCCATTAAGTAAGTAAATATTTAAGACGGAGTGACGGGGCGGTACCTGGAGGAGACGCACCAGTCTCCGTCTGAGAAGGGGTAGCTGTCCCACTCCAGGCCGCCCAGCGACGAATGCTGCTTGGACGGGAGGGAAGCCCTGAGGGGACAAGAGACGCAGTTATTCTCATCTCTTGAATACAGTGACTGGGATGGCGCGGTGCGGGGTGGGCGCTGGGACCAGGGGACGCCGTTGATTTCGACGTGAAGCCCTTTGAGGCGGTGTAGATGAACGGCTTCCCAGTGTCCACGCGACGTACCTTCCCAGGTGTTCTTCATCTGAACTGAGCTCGTAGGCCTCCACTTCTCCACCCGCGGGTGCAGCATGCTCCTCCTTGCGGGGGTCGGATTTGTGCTTCCTTTTGCGTCTTTTCTTCTTCTTCCCTGAGGCGGCGGGGCCGGGCTGGTGGGGGCCCGGGGCCGAGTCCTCCGGGGGGGCCGGGGAGGCTCCGTCCTCTGCCGCCGACGCCCCGGGCCTGGAGTCCCGGCTCCTGAACAGGGGGTCTTGTGTCGGGATGGGGGAGGTCACCAGGTGGGCCGGGACCACCTCCTGTTTGGGCGGGACACGTAGAAGTTCAGTAAGGGCGAGGAGCCCTGGCTCTCTGTGGAGAACCAATCACGAGAGAGAGAACAGTGAAGCGCCGAGCTCTGCTGCAACTCAGCTTTACTCTTTATTCCAGCACTCCGTTGTTCTAAAAACTGCTGAAACAAAATGTCCCCTCTGTCTACCCCACTCCCCTGTCCACACACATATTGAAACGACCGTTTTCCTCTTACGTCACACCCAGGATGGGAAACTCCCCGAGAGAAACTAAGCCAGCTAACTTTGGTAATGAGGCCAGGCCGCATATGTTATGGATATAATTTATATTTGTTGTATTTTGGGGGATTTTTATATTTTTTTTGTAAACAAAATACCCGGCACCGGATGTGAGGTCACTGGATGTGATAAGAATGCTTTGGCCTGTGTGTGCTTGAAAAGTTTAATTCAATCATTACTGTGAAATTTTCTTTTAAAACCCATGAAATCTGTTATTTTTGATACTCTCAGTCTGTGTAATTGAGCAAAATTTATTGTGAACTTGGTGGAGCCCAAGATATAACAAATATAGGATATAATGTCAAAATGAAGCACTTGGCATGATAAATTTAAGGGTTAAATGGCCACCATATGATTATGGTATCTATGAAATATCACAAGGTGTGGGTATGGGAGGGGCCATGAGAGAGGGGCCCCAACTGACCAATCAGAGAGCGAGGCTCAGCATTGTGGGAGGAGCTAAGATGAAAGTCGAGAATAACCAACCCAACGGGATCTCTCAGTCGACCCACACAGCACTCACGTTGTGCTGCTCTGTTTCCTGCACGAAGAAGGCCTCTCCGTTGTCTCCGAGCTTCATGTGCAGATCCACCGCTTCCCCGTTGATCTCAATGTCAATCTGCGGAGTAAAGCGTCACCTGATCAATCGTACTCCAGCAGCTCAGTGGACCAGAGTTTTAACAGGCTTTTTAATGAGGCCACAGCTCCAGTTACCTGCCCCCGGGGATTACCTGCCGGATTAGAGCTAATCCAGAATGTGCACAGCTCGCAGCTTACACGCTGAGCTGCAGCTTGGTCAGTCCAGTAAACTACAGCGTCAATCCCTCCAGTAAACAGAGCCAAAACTCTCATCACAACATGGATGCCACAGAAAAACAGGCGACTGACAGGGGACGGTTGTCGTCCATTTCTGCAACAATCACACCTCAAGAAATTGAAATGAAGTCCGCTGCATGCAAATGGCAGGATGTTGGCCTTCCATACTGAATGCATGAAGGTTTCTTCAGCCCGTTTTATAAGATCATGTGATAAAATAACACTATCTCATCAACTCAAATTGGGTTAAGTTTGCAGCGACCCGACGTGCACGCACCACTTTCTCCCTGGACCGCAGCACCCCCAGCTTCCCGAAGCGCACGTGGAAGGGCGAGCACTGGAAGGTTCCGTCAGGCTGACGCACCACGATCACGTCGATGCAACCTGACAGCGTGGCCTGGTTCAGGCCCTTGTAGAGCTCCTTGACGGTGACCAGGACCTGGCCTGCCAGCTGGCCGACGTAGTTCATGGTGTCCACCTGTAGGGGGAGACACTGTTTAACCACTGTCACACAATCACATTAAAACACCTGTTAAAGACTACTTTTGATGAGATTAACGGCATACTCCAGTCCTACATGCTAACTGTGTTAGCTCAATGCATGGCGGCAGGTGGGATCAGCTAGCCTAGCTCCTGTGAAATCAGCTTAGTTATTTAGGGGGTACAACTGACGTCTTTGTGATCAGTTAAAATAAAAAATAAAAACAGCTGTATTTGGAGCTAGTATAAATTAACACTAACGACTACATGTTTCAAAAAATGCCAAGAACTGGGCAAGGAGCGGGGTTGAGGAGGGGGCGTAGGTCAATTCCAGAAAGAGCTTAAATGTCCAAGTCAAATTCATAAGGTGTTTTTGCACGGCAGGAACTTTTTCATAGTTCTAAGAACTTTTGGAGGAACCAGCCCTTTTTTTGTGTCCGCACTGCAGGAACTAGGAGCATTGGTAGTTCTCAGAACGCCGTCATTGAGGGACTTTTTTAGCTTCTACTCCAGGGCAGGGACTAACCGGCACAAGAGGAACCTTCAGTGACGTAAGTGCACCCCGGTCAGGTTGCATCACCCTGGGTGGGGACCAGCCCACATGAACTCAGCGGTAATACAAAAATAACCAATCAATAAAAATAGTATTTTTATGGTAGATGTATTTATTTCATTTATTTTATTTGACGACATCAGTTGACACCTGTGCGGTGTCCCAATGCGAGCCCTTTCCTTACGAAAGTGGTAACAAACCCTTAAACGAGGCCTTGTAGATCTAATATGAGTAAAGATTCAGTGACTGGATTGATTATTCTTCGCCTCAAATTTGTTCAGAAACAGATTTCGGTGAACTGGCTGACGTCACCTCAGCGTTCCTACTGCCAGTGCCAATGCCACCCGAAAAAAAGCACTTGAAGGTATTTAGTTCCCGGGGGACCTCGACAGTTCCTAGTTCCCCTCAGGGAACTGTTCGGTGGGAAAACGCCGACGGATCTCCACTCTGGTAAATGGGGTGCATTCATCTAGACATTTTCTTGTGATACGACTCAAAGCGCTTCACAGTGCATACCTCACATTCACACACACATTTACACTTCGGTGGCAGCGGCAGCCGTCGAGAGCAGTGAGGGGGTTCGACCCGCTCCGCCTCCTGAGCTACTGCCCCCATAGCAGCACCAAGAGTACTCATCGCCCTCAGCGTCCTCCCCGTGGGCTTTGTGCTGATTCCGACCGGTACCTGGAGGTGGGATGAGCCACACTCCGTGCCTGTAAGGCCTGTTCAACCACGGCGTTTTAAATTTGTAAAGAAACATTCACATCATGACCTGGATTGAGGAGTTTCAGAGAACAGGCATATCTCACATCATAGCTCAACTTGCAAAGTTTCTCTTTAAAGAACGACGCTTAAGTTTCTAACTTAACGACTTTGTGCTTGCTACAATAAAATTCACCATTTTGTTGTTTTTGATTCGAAAACAAAATGTAACAGAAGGAGAACATCAGCCTATTTCAGACTTTTTTTTTTTACTATAATTTGAGGACATCGTTTTTGCTGAAATGAATTAAAACTTTTTAATGACCCACAGAGAACATACAGTACCAGTATTTCACTTCATCCATCAGAGCCGCTCAATTCTCTCCTCAGCCTGAGTTCATCTGGTCCGAGCTGAAAACAAAGACAAACTGTTTGTGCTATAAAGGCTCCAAACTGTCGATCAGCGATCTGCTCTGTCAGGACTTTCCTTTAGATCAGCTTCAAAACACAACGTGTGTCTGTGCTTCTGCTCTGTTTATTTATTACGGCTGGGTCCTACCTGCGATTTTAACATTGAATCCTTTCACAACACTGAATTTTTTATAATCTCCTCTGATCTTCTTTTCTGTCTTTTTTTTTAGCGGCTTGTTGGCTTCTATTCAGTTGTGTTTTTACTGTGAAACCGGTATCGTTCTGCTTTGATTTAGCCGCAGGAGGAAGTCATATAACTCTTGTGTGTTACTGGGACAACGCAGGCAGTCGTGTTGTTCAAAATAGAACGAATAAAAAATGTAACCTGGTTCCTGAACAAGGCGGCTCTGTCCCATTTTAGAGTGCGCATGCACACGCACATGCACACACACACACACACTCACACACACACACGCACAAATAACACTAATATTGTGCAGCTCCCCCTCATGGACTCCACCAGACTCTGAAGGTGTCCTGTGGTATCTGGCACCAAGACGTTGGAAGCAGATCCTTCAAGTCCTGGAAGTTGGAGGTGGGGCCCCCATGGATCGACCTCTTGTTCCAGCACATCCACCAGATGCTCCATCAGATCGGACCCTAACCCCGCCCGTCCACATGATGTGGAAGAAAGGTGATTCATCAGACCTCCACCTTCTTCCATTGCTCCATGGTCCAGTTGTGACGCCCACGTGTCCATTGTAGGTGCTTTCAGGGGTGGACAGGGGTCAGCATGGACACTGTGAGCTCCCATACGCAGCAAGCTGCCCTGCACTGTGTGTTCTACACCTTTCTATCATAGCAACATTCACTTTTCAACACTTTGTGCTACAGAAGTTCTACAGTGGCATCGAACCAGACGGGCTACACCTGGCTCCCCTCGTGCATCAATGAGCCTTGGGCCCCATGACCCTGTGGCCGGTTCACCGGTCGTCCTTCCTTGGACACTTTAGGTAGTAACCACTGCACAGCGGGAACAGCTACAAGACCTGTGCTTGTGGAGATGCTCTGACCCAGTCGTCCAGCATCACAATGTGCTCCTTGTCAAAGTGGCTCAGATCCTTACGCTGCTTCAACACATCAACTTCAACAACTCACTCTTCACCTGCTGCCTCATATAATAATAATATATAACACTATATATGATAATAATATATAACACTATATAAATAATAATAATATATAACACTAAATATATAATAATATATAACACTATATACAGTATATATAATAATATAATACTATATATGTAATAATAATAATATATCCCACCCCTTGACAGGTGCCATTAGAACCAGAGGATCCATGTTATTCACTTCACTTGTCACTGGTTTTAAGGTTGTGGCTGATCAGTGTATAAAGATAGGGCAAAGCGTTGAAGTTTCACTTCAGAGTTGTATTTGATCAGTTTTAGAAACAGAACAAAGAAGTGAAACCAACGTCGACAGCAGAAACCACGTTCAGTCGTCTGCGGGAAAAGTTTGAAGTTGACGGAAAAATAAGACAAGGTGTTAGTGAACTATAAATACAAGAAAAGTACATAACCTCCTTTAAAGATGGAAGTGAAACAAGTATTGTTTCAAACATCCAACACAACTTCCTTCAAAAGATGACTGTAGATAGTTCCCACTGCTTTAATTCATGAGAAGGTCTGTGACATCACCACAGGAAGTGGTGAACGGGGAGACTCTGCACACAGTGTTTTGTCAAATGGTGTGAAATAATGTCCCACAGACAATGCACGCCTCTTTCCAGGAGGTGGACACGTTTCAGTTTAGCCTCTGTGAGAAAATGCGTTTTGTTCAGAGAGGGAACCTCTAAATCCTGCTCCAACCTAAAATGCACTCTGAGCCATAGAAGGTTCCGGACACATGTTCTGGGCCGAAGAAGGAACCAGATGCGGAGTTTGACGCAGAGGTTCGCTACCACCGGAGCAGCAAATTGAACAATTTGGAAGAGTTACCACTGAGGTTGCGTTGAGAGAGTCACGCTGAGTTCCCCTGCTCCCTCTATTTTAGAGCCAGCGATGCACTTATTAACCTTGTGCTTAGAGCAGTGGTTCCCAGAGATCTCAGAACAACCCTCCACTTCTACCAGGTCAGATAAAACAAGTTGACCTGCGGCGCCTGTGCCCAGAACTAGAAATAGGAAATAGAGATGTGGTCGAGAGATGAAGAGAAAGAAGAACTGTGGTTGGTTTTCTATTTGCCTATTATGCTCCTTTTAAAGTGAATATAGGTCTCTGAGGTCCCCAAAACATGTTTTTGAAATTGTTTGCTGAAAATACCACTCAGATTATGCATTCTAGCCATTCTAACACACCTCTAAGTCCATCGTGTTCCTGACACTCTGTTTGAGTGGGAGGAGACACCCTCTCGAGGCCCCTAGCTGTGAACCAATGGGGTTTGAGCTTCACTCCCGGGTTCTGTTGTATTTAGTCCATAAGCCTTCACTGAGTTCACCTCATCAGTCCCCCAACATCTGTTTATGAACAAATTGGAGACAAGAAATAATCAATCAGGGTACAGAATCTTCACTCATATTATACCTCATTTAAAGGCTTGTTCAGAATTTGGTTGCCGTGCTCCAAGCTCGTGGGGGACTTGGCAGGGGGGGTGTTTTCCTTTCATGTCAACGTCGAAAAATAAATAGATACGTCTGCAATAATAACGCACTATTTTCATTGGTTTTGTTTGGAAAAACACACAGTGGACTGCGCGTCACGGCCTACGGTCTGCCACTTAACTTTTTTTTTTTTAATTTTTAGAAAGAAACGCAGCAGAATTAGTTTTCAAACACCTACATT
Organism: Zeus faber; assembly: GCF_960531495.2. Lineage (NCBI taxonomy): Eukaryota > Metazoa > Chordata > Actinopteri > Zeiformes > Zeidae > Zeus > Zeus faber. Next base: position 3,056,156 of record NC_137206.1, on the reverse strand, counting down.
TCCCTCGTCTGCAGTTTCTTCATGGGAGGTTGGTATTAATTCCTCTTTCTTTAAAAAGATTTGTGCTGGTCTTCCCAGCGGCACTTGTCATCCTCTGTGTTATTTCTCCAGCCGTGGATGGAGTTACTCAGGCTGGGGGCGGTTCTAATTCTGCTGAAGCCCCCCTGGACGTAGGAAGGGGCTGTACATCTGAACGGCGTGTTTCACCGCATGTTTTCTGAAATAGACAGCTCACAAACTGACTAAGTTGTCTTATTTCACACTTTGTGTGTTAGTAGGCCCATCAGAGACCCAAATGTATGTGCACGAGCACCAAAAAAGTGAGTTTTTCATAATAGGTCCCTTTCAAGTTATTAAATCCAGCTGCAAATATTTCCTGATTTCAGGGCATCCAATAAAAGTCTAAATGGATTCTCTCTGTCTCCAAGGTCTCCTCACATACAAACAGGTTTCTCCAGCAGAGTTGCCAAATTGAAACTAACGTCCAACGCGTTGTTGTTGTTCGCAGGGCGGTGACTGTCATACAAATTAAATGAAATTGTCTTTTTTGTTAATTTACTTCAAACTTAAATGATTCACATTTAATTCAATGCAACATTTACAACATCGGCTTCGAGTTGTTCTTAAATTTGGATGAAAACATGATTGTGGAATCGAATGACTTAAAAAAATAGAGAAGAATCAGCTCAGATACCTGTGATCACGCTATGATGTGATAATTGTCACAGCTCTAGTCGCTAGGCAACAGCCCTGGCTGTTTAATCCCACAACACACAAAGCTCCGAGGCCGAGTGCTGAGGAGGAACAGTCGCTCTGTTTACACCCGGAGGTCCTGGTACTGGCTGCAAGATACACACGAAGAAGAATAAAGGAGCTCCAGTCAGTTATTTTTAGTCACCAAGTCAGGGCGTCAGTGACCCCGATGAAGATGTTTCACTGTGGACACTCAGGAACACACACCGATATTAGCTCTACTGGAACACAAAGTTAACACTAGGACCGGGACATAAAGTACTTCTAAAGAACTGCAATCCATCGATAAAGACCATAAGCACCTTACAGCCTCTAAGCTGCGGAGAAATCAGACTTTGAACCCACTCGCTCTCCGACAACACACCGGTTTACAAGAAAACATCTCATGTGCAGCTACACAGAGCAGCACGACCACGTCTTCTGTTCCAGCAGAGAAGCACTCGCTTGAGAACACCTCAGATGATTGTGCACCCGACGCAGAAACAAAATACAATGATTACATAACGAATGAAACACGTTAGAGGCTGTATCAGTACCAGCCGTGTTTTCACCAACAGACCACAATGCTCGGCTGTTACTCAAGCAGCTGCTGAGATAGCTGACTTTAAAACAGGCATTCAGGTCTGGACGCTGGTTTGGGAAGTAAAGTAGGATGGACGGTTCAGCTTCTAATAAATGGTCATAATAGTCACATTACTCATGATTAGCTCTCAAATATTTCTTAGGTATTACGCAAGATATTTTACGTCTTCGATTTTTTTGTCTTCTCAAAGGACCAATAGCCATCCACAAGATATTCATAAATTATCAATATTGAGGAATCCAGTCAAAATATTGTGTTTGGCAACCCAGACCAAAAGCTACCCCACGGGTCCTCGATGCCAGACAGGACCAGGTCGTCCAGCGTGGACCTGCGTCTGGGTTCCCGACTCACCAGCGTCCACGAGGGTTTCCGATGCAGGCTTTGGTCGCCCCGCTCCACATCCGCCCTGGACCCGGCAGCCCTCCCTGAGAGCTCCATGATGTCCCCCTCAGAGGCCCCCCCCCAGGTCCCCCAGGAGCTCCAGGAGCTCCGGCTGGGGCTAAACGCTGTGGCCCCCGTCGCCTCCTCCAACCCCGTGCTGAAGAACTCTGTCCCACCCCATAATAACCCAGTACAACAGGGATCTGGAGGAGGGGCAAAGCGCTTAGACTTAGCCCAGCCACCTTTTGTTTAATAAAATAAGGTTCACCTCACTTCATCATGCCAGGCTTAGACATTTGCATAAAGTAAAAGACACATTTTACTCTGACTTGGCGCCAAAATCTAATATCACAACATTTTTGGACAATATCAATTATTTGACGATATTTTGGGTTTGATAATTGGTGCTTTCATAACAAGAAATATCTGAGAACAACATTAGTAGTAGTATGATCAGAACATCTGGAACAGGGATTTGAAGTTTAAGAAAATGACTGCATTACTTTACTGTGATCCTCCACAGAGATATTTAACTATACAGTATCTCATATCACCAAGCCCCTGAGTGTGAATGCACTCACTGAAAACAGCAGAACTGCCAAATGTTATATTACATGTATAACTGCCAGGAGATGAAGTTATTCGCCTCCAACTGTAATGTTTCTTCTAAAGTGCAGACAGTCACACTCATTCTATAGTGAAATCAGACGACCCAGCTCGGCACTGCTGACGGCCTATAAACAAAACCTGCGCCACAGGATCCAGCCGACCACACACCGTCTCCTGGAGGGATGGACAGTACGACAGGCAGGCAAGCAGCAGACCGACAGACAGACAGACAGACAGGCAGGCAGGCAGACAGACAGACAGACAGACAGGCAGGCAGGCAGACAGACAGACAGACAGGCAGGCAGGCAGACAGACAGACAGACAGACAGACAGACAGACAGACAGACAGACAGGCACACACACACACACGCCAGGGCTTGGTACAAACTGTAGGATTTCCATCTTTCAGGACTAAACCTGAGGATGTTTCTCACTGGTTTCCAAGTTGTACTGAGGGTGAAAGGGGGTCTAGACACCGTCCCCATAGCTTTAGATCAGTGATTCTCAAACTGCTTTCCACACCGAGGACCCGACGTTTTCCTCCACACGGTATAAGGCCACCAACACCATTTGATCAGATTTATCAAGAAATAAACATCTTGAATCTTGATTTAGTCTCTGGGATCCAATCTGAGATCAATATGTATATTGTTAGATCTTAGTGCGTATTCTAGTTTGGGAGAAAACAGTGAAACTAGGACACGACATCAAGTCTTGACTGTATATAATATATACAATAACGGTCCAGTTTAAACAATTAATCATTTTGCTCAGGACCCCCTGGAACCTCTTGAAGGACCTCCGGGGGTCCCTGGGCCCCCACGTTGAGACTAGAGAACGCTATTGTAACACACAAAACAACAGCGCGTTGCCGACTGTATGGAAGGCATGCCGTCACAATCCACAAATAAATATAATGAAAGATATCAATGCATTGCTCCATCCGCAAATAAATGACGTCTCGCGTGTGTGAGAAATTTTACAAATAAATTTCACAATTCATTTGTGATTAAATATATTTTCATTTTGTTTTTGCTTTTTTACTCACTGACAATTTTCAAACGCTTACACACGTTTACAAACAGTTCATTTCACTCTGGATTGCTTTGCTTTGGCATTTCAAATGCGATCTCAAATCTCTGAAGTGTGTCACAATTCGGGGGCGGCGGGGGGGGGGGGGGGGGGGGGGGGGGTGTGCAGACTGGATCCTGGACTGGACTCTGGACAGATCTGCGGATTGGAATCTCTTTTGGGGGTTTTCTTCATTCACAAATCTGGATACAGACGTGTGGATCTCCTGCCATTTCTTCCGTGAACTGTGACACTGACAGCATCCAAACGCCCCCCCCACACACCCCCCCCCCCCCCACCCCCCACCCCCGCACAGTAGCACACGGGGTCAGAGGTCAAGTGGTCAACCCAGACTCCCCATCAGAGGTGTTAAGCTCGTCTACGAGATTAGGAGCCTTTCCCTGTCAAGCCTGCTTCGCTTTCACTGTCATCCAATACATTATTATTATTATTATTATTATTGTTGTTGTTATTGTGATTATTATTATTATTATTGCTATTATTATTATTATTATTATTATGAGTGTGTACCAAGTCTGTCTCTCTACAACAATGTAAGGGTGGTGGGGTTTTTTTTTTGTTTTTTTTTAACAAGATATGTCATATCATATCAATAAACAAAAAATGTTTAACAACCGCAAATATGATTCTAAATATATAATATGTATAAAATTCAAGTACAAATCTAAATTTCTCTCTACCTTAAGTGTGCGGCTGTGGCTCTGTTGCGCTGAGAAAACGTTGTATCGTGAAAGGGCGAATGTTTGAGTTTTCAAACTTTGAAGGATATAAAGGAACAAACACGTGACGTGATGAACGTCATCTTCCCGCGGGACGAGCCGCCCGCACCGACACGGACACGTGGAAAATTACAAACATACAATTAAAACGGCGCAGGCGTAGAATGAAACGTGAACATAAAGGTGTTTTACTAAAGTCCACATTTAAACGACGCTTGAAAACATATTTAAAGAAAAGCAATTTAAACAAAAATAGTTCATTGTTAACGGTTGAACGGTGACACGTTGAAACCAGTTCAGCTCACCTGCGGAGAGGGAGACACGTCGGGCAGGAGGGTGAAACATCAGCCCGGTGGACGGTGGACCGGCGTCGGGACCGGAGAGTGTGTACCGGACCGGCGGCTCCGTGTGCGTGTGTGTGTGTGCGTGTGTGCGTGTGTGTGCGTGAGCTCCGGTGTTGCAGCGAAACGAGTGACCCAGCCAATACGGTGACGCTTGGCGGTTTGGTGTAAAATGTTCTTTTTTTAAAATGTATTTTTAGCTCCAACGCCACGACTCTAATAAGTGAAATAACTGCAGCGACTTGAACGACTCGAATAACTTGAACCAAAACAAAACAAAACAAACAAAAAGGACATTTCTTGTGATTCCTGCCAAGCGGCGTGTGCAGTTACCAGCCTCACGGAGGGTTCGACGTGAACCAAGCCGAACAAACACGACAACTCGAGGGTACGAGCGACGCCGCGTCTGAAGTCAACACGAATTCAAGTGAATTAACAGCTTCGATCTCCACCCCCACCTCCTTCCACCCCCACCTCTCTCCACCCCCACCTCCTTCCACCCCCACCTCCTTCCACCCCCACCTCCTTCCACCCCCACCTCTCTCCACCCCCACCTCCTTCCACCCCCACCTCTCTCCACCCCCACCTCCTTCCACCCCCACCTCTCTCCACCCCCACCTCCTTCCACCCCCACCTCCTTCCACCCCCACCTCTCTCCACCCCCACCTCTCTCCATCCCCACCTCCTTCCACCCCCACCTCTCTCCACCCCCACCTCCTTCCACCCCACCTCTCTCCACCCCCACCTCCTTCCACCCCCACCTCTCTCCATCCCCACCTCCTTCCACTCCCACCTCTCTCCACCCCCACCTCTCTCCATCCCCACCTCTCTCCACCCCCACCTCTCTCCATCCCCACCTCTCTCCACCCCCACCTCCTTCCACCCCCACCTCCTTCCACCCCCACCTCTCTCCATCCCCACCTCCTTCCACCCCCACCTCTCTCCATCCCCACCTCCTTCCACCCCCACCTCTCTCCACCCCCACCTCCTTCCACCCCACCTCTCTCCACCCCCACCTCCTTCCACCCCCACCTCTCTCCACCCCCACCTCTCTCCATCCCCACCTCTCTCCACCCACAGGCTGATTCAGCCGTAGTTCGGACAGGGCGCACATTCCGCCGCTACACCGGCGCCATGTAACCACGTGACCACGTGACAACACGTGACGTCACGGTTACGATTACGTTAAACTGCCTTCAGCCGAACGTTATGACGCGCCCCTTCGATGGTACACTATTTATTTTGTTCTTCTATATTGTATTATATTCTTTGCCATTTATTTGATCCTTTTACGTTTTTGTTTGTTATTTTCTTTATTTTCATGTGTATTATTTTTCTTTTTACATTTTTATGATGGATATTACGTTTCATAAGAGCAGAAGGTGTCTGTTCTTATTTTCTACTCGGACATTGTTTGTAGAAAACTCACCGGACAGGTTGCTGTGCAAAGAATACTCATATATATAATAAAAATAATAATAAATATAATATTAACATAGATTATAATAATAATAATACATAATAATAACAACAATATAATCATAATAATATATTTAATACATGTAATAAAAATCATAATAATAAATAAAAACAAAATAAATAACAATTATAATAATAATAATAATAGGGTAGTCGGTGGTTTGTTAAAGTTCAATGTTTGGGTGTGCTTTGTCTCTTTGTTGCGGTGTGTTTTGTGTCCTACACCGCAACTAACGACGTAAATCATCCTGAAGTGGGGCTGCGTGGTTATGGCTGAAATGATAATCACCGTTAATTTAGCCAGTGTTGTGAGCAAGATTATTTATCACCATTATTTATCAATTTTGGGGGACACAATTCTTTTATGGCAGTTTGTAAATCAACAGAAAACTGCTTTCACAATAAAACTGTATTTTATAAACCTATAAATGAATAAACTAAGGTAAGTGGTTTAACCTACTTCAATTGTAGAGGATATATAATAAAATAAATTGTGTGTAGTGGGCTACACCAAAAAACATAAAGAAAACGGAATTAAAATATTTCAAAGCACATACACAATAAATACAAGTTCCTTGTATTATGTAAGATCTTATAGTTAGATTTTAAACATTGATTACTCTGGAATGTCTATAAATTCTGACAGTGATGTTATTGGGGTTTTATTTTGAAGAACATACTCTGGTGCCAGTTGACTTCAGAAGCGTTTATATCTTTATGACATTGAATACACTGCACTTTTTTGAATCCAGTTGTCTTCTGGTAATATTTTATTTAAAAAACACTAGACTGCGGTGATGTCATGTGATCTGAGTACTCCGTCAACTTGCCCATGCACGCGCATGCCGCCATCTTGGTGAGGTTGATCACAAACGTCATCCACAATAATGGACCGATCTGGATCAAACTCGGACGAGGGCATGTTGGAACTGCCTTGAATGCACATCTTATTTGTCTTGTTTGTGAGTCCATGACATCCGTAGAGCTCTCTCGTCAGTTACATCTGCACGTGCCTCCATCTTGGTGAGGACCCAATTGTTGTCTGTCAATGTTGTTGACCGTTCCTAGACTGCAACGCTGTCATGTGAACTGTGCTCACGTCATTTGCACATGCGCACGTGTTGAGCGATGACAAAAAGTACAGTTTTTTACTAAATTATTCCACAATAATGGACCGATCTCGATCAAACTTGGACGACGGCATGTCCGAACCACTCTGAATACACATTTGATTCATCTTGTCTGTGAGTGCAGCGGATCCATGACATCCATAGAATACAAACGTCAGTTGTTCATTAACAAATGCAATAAAGCTAAAAGCCCTAAGAATAATAATAATAATAATAATTATAGCAAATTTAGAACACATGCTTCCCGGGAAAAAGGCTCTGTCTACAATTAAGAAGACAAAAAATATCCCTTTTGTTCTTTGTGACCTGTGTGAAGATAAACAAGATTGTCTCAAAATTGTATACAAAGGATATGGAAGAATGTATTTTTAATCTCTGTGTACTGTGTACTGTATAAGCGTGCAAAACTTTCATTAAACTATACCGACAAGGAACTAAAACTCTAATTAGATATGTCATGTCGCATCTGATTTAACACACTGTGGACACGGTTCCATTCTCCCTAAATGTTGATTTTTGGCTTTTTGATGTTCCGACCCTGTCAGTGAAATACACCTGAACACGGGGGAACAGAGAAAACTTCCAACTGCAATGTCCCGACGAGGCGCAAAATGTGTTATTTCCCAGGTTTAACCTATGAAAACATGTAAAAGTAACGCTGAAAGAACCCCCAACTCCTAATCCTCTGTGAATTAATTCTGCCCTAGTTCCTCCAGAGAATGTCGGCTGTGTTTTGTGTTTTACTACCTGACGGCACCTTGCATGCTGGGTTCTGTTACAATTCCCTGAATCTCACAATAGAATAGTGTATAACGGCCTCTTTATTCGAGCAAACGTGATTAAATACAGTACGACACAAAATACAATGAAAAAATAAGCCCAATCCAAATAAAAACCAACAAAAAAAATATATAGGCTTTGAGATTATTAGTGAATTAGTGCTTGGAATACAATAAACAGCAAAATGTCACGAGATAAGATATTTAAAAAGGCTACATTCGTTATTATAAATACCAATCAGATATTTAGTTGAAATATAATAAATAATAAAATAAAAATACAAATAAAACCAAAATAGGTTTTCATCACCATCCCATGAGCAAACAGACGCACGTCAAAACCGACCGTGTTTCCCCAAAAGGCCCCAAACCGTTTGATTTGACTCAAGTTTTCCGAAACGCTTTGTGGGTGTGAAGGACGGTGAAATGTGTTGGACGCGTCGTGTGAACCTTAAAGCGCGCTTCACACCGAAGACCACAAACGACAAGAGCAAGCCGGAAGTCACCTTTTCGCACCTTGAGGCTCCGGGACGCGCTCAAGCTTTCCCAACCACACCACCAGTTTGCCTCCGACACTACGACCGGACGTGACGTCGGTCGCGGTTTTTTGTTTTTTTTATTATTATAACCGGGATTAAAACTTCACACATACCAAATAATGACGTTAATAACGTTAACATTGGACGTCAACATATTCACTATCAATGAATGTGTTATTTTTATATCAGTGGAAACATTTTTTTTTTTGCACGTTGCAAACTCCATGTGAAGGGAGTTTGAAACCGTCGTTCATGGAAGTTGGTGAATGTGCCGCTGAGCAAACGACTTCCTGTTGTTTCGGGGGAAAAAACAAGCTCTCCCCATTTTCCACACACAGTTCGTCCGACGGCCACCAGGGGGAGGATCCGCCTGTGAGGATGCGTTTACGGACTAGGTGTGAAGTTCAGAGGTGGCGGGTTCGGCGCCAGGTCTGACTGCACGTTTTGACCGGTTCTCTTTGAGTCCTAATTTGCATAAATAGAAGAAAGAAACTCAATGAAGTGAATTTAGGAAACACGGCTCAGTTTTCCCTCCGTGTAATTTAGAATTTGGGACAATCGGCTGTTTTTTCCACCGTAAAAGTATTTGTGTTGTTGTTGTTTTTTTTCTACAATCAATATTCCCATCTGGGACAATTAAGTAAAATAAAAATGAAAATAAATAAACACTGGAGTGAGGGAGAGAGAAAGTTTGCAATAATAAAATTAACAAACCTTTTTTTACCTTTTTTCTGTCTTGTCAATTTTGTCTATTTTAATTATCGCATATTTCACTGCAGATTATTATTCATTCCATTCAGAATTTCATTCAGATTATTACTGCTGTGATCATGTATTCATTTATTCATTTTATTTTTGCCTTAATGTCTTTACCTGATCATATGCTGTGTCATGTTATAACTTTAGTGGTTTTCAGTGGAATGGAACGATCTGCAGCTGCTGAAACGAGGCTGAGATGAGGTTTGGGACCCTCGAGGGCCCCGTCTGCTCGGGTTCTGCTGCTCACGCGGGAGAAGAAGAGGAAGAAGGCCCCGCACCCGGATCCGGATGGTCCCCCTTCTCTCCATCACCTCCGCCCGTCACCTTCACCCTCTGCTCCGTCTTCCCCTCCGTCTCCGTCCTCGGCTCCTTCTTCTCCGCCTTCCCCTCCTTCTCCGTCTTCTGCTCTGTCTTCCCCGTCTTCGCCATCTTCCCTTCCTTCTTATCCTCCTTCTGCTCCTTCGCCTGCACCTTCATCTCCATCCTCTCTGCTGCCTCTCCGGCCTCGCTGTTCCTTCTGCCCGTGGGAGGAACCTGGAGGACGTCCGGGTCTGAGGCAGAACGGAGGGTGGAGGCGGAGGCGGATGGATCGACGGAGCAGTTTGTTATAAAAAAAAGGGACAAAATGAACGAAATAACTTCAGAAAAATGAACCCACTGACGACACTTCCTTGAGTTTTGTGTGTGATTGAGGACGAGAACCGAACGGACGACCAGGAGATATTTGGACCCGTCGCAGACAGGAGGAGGTCCGTCAGCTGGGTTTCTGCAGATTTCAACATTTAGACTTTTAGACCTTTATTAATGCAATTTAAGACCTATTTTACGCCCCTAACTGGCAAAGAAGTGCAAAGGTTATGAAGAAAGCGGAGGAGTCCCACATGTCTGAAATATGCTTGGCAGCCGACGGGGAGTGGGGCAGAGCGGGGCGGAGCGGGGCGGGGTGGGGACTACCGACACAAATTACAGTTTCACGAGTTCCTGTGAACGCAGCATCACTTCCGAGACGAATTACAGTGTTCCGAGTTTCCGCAAACGCAGCACCACTTGCTGCTGTCCCGATACAAACTTGGAGCGCTTCTGTCCGCGTCTTCTAACGTAGCACTGGTCCATTGATGGCAGATGGTGTCGTTCTCTCAGACAGATAAACATTTTTTTTAAATGATGCTAAAACGGGTCACCCCCCATTTAAAGACATTTAAGACATTTAAGACGTTTTAAGGCCTAAAATTGAGGTTATTGGATTTTAGACTTCATAAGACTTTTCAAGGACCTGCGGAAACAACCGGTGCATAGTTCCCTTCCAAGTGTTGGACCGAAACCGAACAACCACAAACATCTTGTTGTCCTTTTCTGCCTCTAAGCACGTCTGTTTACTTAGACGTCAAGTCAAGTCAAGTCAAGTCAAGTCAAGTCAAGTCAAGTCAAGTCAAGTTAAGTTAAGTTAAGTTAAGTTAAGTTAAGTTAAGTTAAGTTAAGTTCAGTTCAGTTCAGTTCAGTTCAGTTCAGTTCAGTTCAAATCACTTCAAGTCAAGTTAAGCTAAGGCAGGTCACGTCAAGTCAAGCTAAACTAAGTCAAGCTAAACTAAGCCAAGCCAAGCCAGGTGTTGGACAGAAACCGAACAAACCCAGACGTCAACCCAAGCCAGGCCAAGCCAAGCCAAGTCAAGCCAAGTCAAGTCAAGCTAAGTCAAGCTAAGTCAAGTGGTCCACGGCATCCTTCCCGTTCTGCAGAGCGAGAAATGGTACGAATTTTGTAAACTGGTCCAAATTTCCATTTTCCAAATAATCCAAAGGATTATTTGTCAGTGTTGACAAGCTGGAAGCTTCTGGGTCTTTTTGACCCTTCCATTGTGCTGACAACCATAAGAGAAGGTGAAGTTTGAACATTTTAAATGTGCATGAAACTGATTGAAATCAGTGAAATACCAATGACGCTGAACCTGCAGTGTCTTCATTTGGTCATTAAATGTAGAATAAAGCTCAAGAGACCAAAACGGGGACGAGAAGGCCAAACGTTCCACCGCCACCTTGCTTCCAGCCACATCCGCCACCGTCCGGTACCTTTTGTTTTTCCGACCTCGGCGACTCACCCTTCCGTTTCTGGATCTTTCGCCCGGTCACCGCCGCGTTCCTCCTCTCCGTCGGGGTGTCGGGGCCGAACACCACGTTCCCGTCGGCGTCGGTGTAGTACGACGCCCCGCCCACGTCGCCCGTCCCCTTGGTGACAACGATCTGGGGAGGACGTGGCGCGGTGGGTTAAAAACGCTCAGAGCCATTCGTTGGGAAGTCGCCATCCACCTCCACCGCCATTTTCTGAATACCTGGCAACCCAGAGCGACCTGTCCTACTGGTGCTGGTAAATGTTCGGATATGAGATATGTTGTGATGGTCAGTTAAATTAATTAACGTCCTCCCAACGAAGAACTCGAAAGGAATTTCACCAACGTTTAATGGCCAACCACAGACAACAGATTTGTGCTGTTTATTGGTAACTTTGGCCTTTTGAATTATGACATGTACAGGTGGTTAAACACAGTTGCAGCTAATAACATGAGCTGTGGTCGTGCTCCATTTCGGGGGAGTGCCGGTCCGACCGGACGTCGGTAGGCGCCGCTGCTGTGTTGCCAGGTAACGTACACCACCTAACACTTCCAGCCCAGAGTCGGTGAATGTGTCCCAGTTTAACAGGAAACCCGCACAGCTGGCAACCCCTCCCAGAGCTGGGGAAACAGAAAAAGCTGTTTATGCACAGCGAGGGCGTGATTTTGGGGGTGTTAGCCTTCAGGGAGGGGTCTGAACGCCCCCTTGGAAGGGACCTTCCCTTTGTTGATTTTTACCTTTACGTAAAGCGTCTGGACTTCTGAGTCCTCTCTGCAAACGTAATATAATCAAGTTTCCATTTCAACTTTTACCTGAGATGATGATGAATGTTGTATGAACTCTTGAACGCACCGAGTGCTCAGTACCCGGAAATAATCGATGTTGTATACACATCTATAGTTTTCAAATAGAAGTAAAATGAGCAAATGGAAGGTACAGTAACTAAAATATTCTAATGTTAAAATCACATAATCTAATATACAAACACATTTTGCTTACATTCACAAAATACACAATAGACACTTATTGATAAATCTGACCCTATTTTACTATAACTCAATGTTTTTCCTGTTGTGCTCCACCATCTGGGCCTGGCTCCGCTGGGTGAACTCTTCGTCCTCCTCCGCGTCAATTCTTCGTTTCTTCGCTTAGGAATTGAAATGTATGTTGAGGGACGTCTCAGCATCTGAGTTATGAGTTGTTTTTTCTCAAGTTTCTGACTTTTGACTTATTTTCCACCTGGTGAGGAGGCGGCATTTAAAGCGTGTGATATTAAATCGAGTGTAATTTAGCGGCACCGCTCCAAAGGGAACTGGGTTTCAGTGGTTTTGTGCTGGCTCAGTGTAATGATCAGCTCCTGATCAGAGTTGATGTGTCGGCGTCGACGCCGACGGAAACTGGGGTGAAAGGGGAGGAGTCGAGAGGCCCAGGCGGAGAGTGTGGTCGCTGAAGGCCACTTCCTGCACAGTCCCCTTCCTCTTTTCCCTCTCAAAAAGGGGGCGTGGTTACCAACGGAAGGCAACACATCATCATCACCATGGCAACCAGTGATAAACGAGGCCGACTCTCACAGACACTACTGGTGTCAATAATGCAGTAAAAGTGAATATTATGAGGACTTGGTGTCCAGAGGTGGAAGTTATTATTATCATGATATATTATTGGATAATCATGCGTCGTGTCTGGATTTTAGCACAATTTTTTTTTCCCATTTTTGCACTAAAATCCATTATAAAAAAAAAACATGTCAAACACAGGAATGCACTGATTGTGAAATTCTGGGCCGATACCGATACCGATGTTTTCCAAGCTCTCCCGAACGCAGCATCACTTACAGTTTTTCCCGAGTTTCCATGAACGCAGCATCACTTCCTGCTTGGAGCGCCACTCTTCTACAATCGGTCGCGGGTGGCGTCATTCTCTCAGACGGATTAAAAAATATATACTAAAACGGGTCGCCCAATATACTTTGGCGGCTATTAATATACCCAGACAGCCCCAATTAAAGTCTATAGCCGTTTCTCAATACCAAGTACGCGAAGTCCGGAATTGCGGACTTGGTAGTTCAGACTTGGCAAGTTGGACTCGGGAGTACAGACTCCTGGGGACCATTACCATTCCCAGCGCTTGGTGCGAAATGCATTCTGGGATACTTGTCTGTCCCACATCCACACAAGTCACCACCGATGCATCCTCCATAAAATTGGCGGAGCAAGTCCACATCCGGGCATTTGGACTGGACTTGGCTTGATGCGTACTTTGAATTGGAACAGTACTTGGGCTGCGACTGATGACGTTCCGCAAGTCCACAAGAACACAAGTACAGACCAGAACACAAGTACAGACAAGAAGGCAGATTGAGAAAGGCCTTACGTGTGGGGAACGCTGCAACATTTAACCGACGCAAAACCGACGTAACAACAGATAAACATTACCCTCCGCTATCAGTGAATGTCGTCTTATTTACCGATAGGCAGATGGCCGTCAACACGGCGAATATCGACCGATACCGATGTACAGTCGATAAATCGGTGCATCCCTCGTAAAACATGGCTGACAAAACACTGGAGGTGGCCTTTCAGGGAAGGAGGGAAATGGCAGGAAGTGGAAGGTTTGAGGGTTTGAGGAAAAGGGTCCAGACTCAGAGACACAAGTGGAGAGGAGGCAGAGGGAACACATGCTGTTTATTAGTCTTTTCAGGAGAGAGAGAGAGAGAGAGAGAGAGAGAGAGAGAGAGAGAGAAAGAGAGGGAGGGAAGCTGGATTCCCGAGCGACATTTTAATATTTCACATCATAACACGTCTGACAGGGAAGGACACGGCATCATGGAGAGTTAAAAACAGTGACAGTCGGTGAAGAAGGAGGAAATGAAGACAGGAGGGGGGAGGAGAGACGCTTTCACAAAAGAAGGAAGGAGACGCAACCGTGAAAGGTGGGCCCCCGACATTCAAAGTGGCAGCAGGAAACGGAACACACATGAGAGACAGGAAGCAGAATCTCTGACAGTCGCCCGCGCCGCGCCCCAAACCACTCGCTCGGTCAATTCGATGAACCACATCGTCCTCTGAGGGGACGCCCAAACGACCCCTGGCTGACCTTGGATGTTGGCCACCAGAGCGAGAATATCCCATAATTGTACGAGGGGAGAAGGGTTTGGAAGGCGGCGCGTCGGTGACACCTTGATCATTCTCAATTATCCTCCTGTAGTTTTCCCCCCCGACAACAAAACACTTTGTTATATGTTCGCCAACTTGTTGTTTTTTTTCCCGATCCAACACATTTTAAACTCCACACAAATGAAAACGTTATGATGATCGGCCAAACAGTGGACCCGATCAAACGTTCGAATAATGACGTACATTCAGTTTGGCTAAACATGACATGACTCAGATTAGAATTTGAAATCGGCACTTAATCCCTTTCAGTGCGACGACATCCTCACGACTCGTTTTTTTTTTTCCTACATTTTCATTGTTTTTTTTTTTTGGTTTTTTTTGTTTTTTCTTTTAAACAAATTCTCGCGGGTGCCGGGGCCTCCTTTACTTTTTCTTGCCGCCCTCCTCGCCGTCGGTGAAGACACTTACGGTGAACTCCCCGCTCTCCGTGCCGTACTTGTTCTTCACCAGGATGCTGTACTTGCCGGAGTCGGACGCGTTCACCGTGGTGACGGTGAAGCTGGCGAACTTGCCCGACTGGAAGCGCAGGACGTAGTGGTCGTCCGACACCATCTCCCGGTCGTTCTTCAGCCAGGTCACCTCGGGCACCGGGTCCCCCGAAATGTTGCACGTCAGGTTGAGGGCCTGAGGAAGAGAACGGATGAATTCACACGCGGGGGGGGGGGGGGACATGTGCGGCCACACGCAGGGGTGTGCGGCGTGGCTTGAACTGAGCCCGCGGATTTTCACCGAAGTTCCCAAAATGTAGCAGGTGGAAGATGCACTGTAAAATTGAAAGACGGCCTCAGCGATGCATCCACTGCACGCACCTTGCCCTCCTGGATGGTGACCATGTCAGGAAGACCCCCCGCCACTCTGGCACGACCTGCAAGGGGCACGCGCTCAATAAGCCTCACGTTTAACAGTTCTGCGTTTGAAGGACAAGTTGTCCTGGAGTGACGATGGAACCAGAATCAAAACAGAAACGGTCGTTTGAAAAGGAATTCGAAAGAAAACTCACTTCTTTCTGCAATTGCGGCGGCTCTGAGGAGAGGATCAAAAGACAAGCAGGTAAAAAACGTATTGAAAGTAAAGTATTCAGAGGGAGTGTGAGCTTGATTAAGTTCTAGTGTTAAGTTACATAGTGAAGGTTATTACTAATAATAATAATAATAATAATAATAATAATAAATATAGCTGCAGGCAGCAATGCGAGGGGTCCAGGTTAGTCGCATTAGTCACGAATTACAGTTTTCCGAGTTCCCGTGAAATGCAGCGTTACTTCAGATTGAGCCCAATTACAATTTTCCGAGTTCCCATGGAACGCAGCATCAGTTCGAACGCATTTTTCCGGGTTCCCATGGAACGCAGCATCGGCTCCCTCTCGACCCGGCGCAGATCCCGCGTGAAGCAACCAATACGCACCAACGGAGTCGAGACCGCAGCGTACTGCGTCCCATGCGGAAGCCCCCCCCCCCCCCAAGAGCCACACCCTGCACATAGATATACAACACCTCGCCCCGCTCCATTAACGTTTGGCTACTTCCAAGAGACTGGCAACGTTTTTTCACTAATTCCTGCTCCAAATTATACATTGATGTAGATCAAACTTAGATGACAAAATCTGAGATGCTACGAATCCAACCACACTTCATTCACGTCCGTGGGTTCGGCCGTTGCTGTGTGCCAAGCAACACCAAAAATAACACAGATGAGCAACTTACTTGAGCCTCTGGAATTCCGCAAACGCATCGTCAAACCCTGCAAAACAGAGAACAGGCTCCAAGTGAGCTCTCACAATACCAAATGTATAAAAACAAACCATAAAAAAACCTGAATCGAGGTGACGGAGCACGGGTCAGCCCCACCTTGCCCGGCCAGCTCCACCGTCCTGCGCAGGCCCCCCTGCCCGTCGTTGAACTCGATGGCGTACTTCCCCGTGTCCTTCTCCGTCGGCTCCTTGATCTGCAGCCACAGCTGCTCGCCCACCACGCCGCTCTTGATGCGGTCGGAGAAGGCGATGGCAGAGTCCCTGCGTCCCGGGGCGGGAGAGAGATCGGATCAGGTACTTTATTCATGTGCGTGAGGAACAGAGGCAGGTTTGACGTTTTGAACATTTCATAGGCAAGTCGACTTCAAAGTCCTTTAGATGAGACATTATAGAGGAACTTTACTGTTCATTGTCAATTTTTAGCAATATCATGGATATGGAAACTACAAACATGTGAAATCTAAAATGAGAAATATCAATTTAAAGCGGCTCTTTCAATGGTGTTAGGGAATACACCAAGAACCGTATCTGGTCCGAGTAGACAAATAAACACAAAAATACTCTAGGGTAGAAATTTAGATGAAATGTTACTCAGTTATTACAAACTAGGAGATGCGACTGCAATTACACTACCACACACACACACACACACACACCTGAAAAAAAGAAAATCATAATTTCATCGAGACTGCCTGGTTAAATTAAATCAAAATTTCAATTAATATAAAACAAACCCAGATAGAAGTGACTGCACTTTAAATCAAAGGTTTCCTGAACTTCCCACAAAGAACTTCCCTGAACTTCTTTACGAACACCTCCAACTACAGGTTGAACAGGGTATTGCAGCTGCCACATCCAGTTCAATCGGTGCCAAGTCATCTCATTTACCGTACAAGGGAACACATCTAATCTAATCACCTGGTACTAACGTGAGCCAATCAGAAGGAGCGATAGACACACAAAGATAAAAGCAGCAGAACACACTTGTAGTGCCAGGTGACTTGGAGCAAGTCGTTGTAGTAGCTGACGAAGGTGTAGAGACGGATCCCCTCGTCGGTGCTGGTGATCTTCAGCGGCGTGGAGGAGTTGGCTGCGGAGACAAGGTTGGGGCGTCAAGGTGTCCAGGTGTTGAGAGGACAATTAAAGGGATTACTCAGGGGGCGGGGCTTTGCTCGCTCACCGATAACGCGGAAAACGTGGTTCATCAGGTCCTTGAAACCTTGAAACGAGAGAGATCATAGGTCACGGATAAACACTGTGCAAAGGGTTATGAAAGACCACGTTTTCTGCTTGAAAGGCGCAGCGGGTGGAGGCGTCGCAGAAATGGAGACGGGGGGACCCGGTGAGACCGGAGTGGACCGAAGAGAAAACTTTAACCGATAGTTGCCAGAAGAAATATCGATTCTGCCTGTTTTCCCCTGTTTGTGTGACTACGATCGATGATTAAGAGCAGGATCAAAACACACTGCGGCAGCTCCGCCTGCCACACCCCACCCGAGTGGTGTTCTCACGGAGACACAGGCGGCGGGGCTGCTGACACAAGGTGATTGTAGAGAGGGGGCGAGGTGGAACACGCCCGGAGAGCGGATGGACAACATGTCACGATAAGGGCTCCTCTCCTGTGGGTGTGTGGGGGACGGGGGCTTTACCTGTTGCTTGTTGATTACTCTAACGAGCAACAGGCGTACAGCCACCCTGATCCTGGGCCCCAATTACCTAGACCCAGGATCAGTGTGGCTGCTCAAACCACACCATCCCTACACCACACACACACACACACACACACACACACACACACGTTGAACATGCATACAAAGGAACAGCCTAAAGACAATATTTATTAGGCTCCCTTCAAGCCACCGCCGCCATCTACATCTACGAGCTTGACTTCAAGCTTGACTTCAAGGTCAAATTATACCGTCTCCTCTGCTCGGTACCTTGATCGGTCAGATTGAGCGTGGACGAGTCCTTCCCTCTGTCGTCCTTCAGAACAATCCCATAAACCCCAGCGTCTTTCTTGGAAATCTGGAAGGCAGAGTACGGTCAGAACCAGCGCTCGGCGGCGGGAAGACATTTTTTGAGACGGAACACGAGACAGTCAACTGAAAAGCAAAAAGCTTTTCTCTCCTGCCAAGGGTGCTGCAGGACACGTAGATAAAGACGGAGAAGCAAAAAAGCCGACAAAGGAGTGAACACACGCAGGAAGGACTGGAGGGAGGGACGGGAAGCAAGCCGCACGCAGGCCAACTGACAAACAGCAGAAACGCTTTGACTCGGGGTGAAAACAAGTGATTCCAACTTTTAGTCTTCTCCAGGTTACGTCATCCACCTTGCCCCCTGCCTCTGCACAGCGCTGAAAAGGGACACACAGTGTGTTTGTACGTGATGTTACTATGGCAACACGGTGACATGCGCACAGGAACAACGAGTGGCTTTTCACACATACATTTAAAACGATGAATTTTATGGTGAGGATTATTAAACAACAGAAACGAGGACGTCACAACAACGGACTGATTAAAGCAGCTGCTTACTAGTGGCAGTGATTCTGTGAGGGCTTGTTTTAAAGGAAACAAAAATTGGCGCTCGTTATGGGATACTTTGGGGAATTTGCTTGTCGTCGAACTAACCAGGATTCTGATTCACACGAGACGTTTCTGTTAAATAACATCAGTTGAGACGCTGGAGGGTGTATTTCCCTGATTTCCCAGGAGCTAGGCTAGCTGATCCCCTCTGCAGCCATGCATTAGGCTAACGCAGTTAGCATGCAGCCCGTCACTGTCTCTGTACTGGACACACAGGGGTGAAACCGGTGTCGACCTTTCTCGTCTCTTCTGGGTAAGACAGACAAAAAGCAAATTTCCCCCCCAAAAAACTGGGTTATCCCTTCAATGAAATGAAATGAAAGCAACGATGGGATATAGAATTCTGCAGCACCAGGAAGCACATTCCATCAACAAGCCAGTAAGCCAACTTTAAGGTTTTAACTTAACTCACCAACCAACAATCAGTGAGGAGTGAGGAGTCCATGTATTTTGGGGGATTTAAGGAGATGTGTGATGTCACAAACGAGGCCTTGTCCTCCTCCTGCTCCTCCCTTACCTGAGCGATCTCCAGCTTCAGGACTCCCTCGGTGAAGCTCAGGTGCTCGTCCGACTTGATCTCGCGTCCGTCCTTGGACCACAGTGCCACCGTGTCCTTCTTAATGTTCCCCACCTTCAGATGAAACAGAGGGTTGAGCTGATGAAGAGGTTCTTCAATCCTTGCAGAATTATATTTTAAAAAGCTAGAAAAGAGGTCTGAAGAGTAATTACTTGCCAAATATTGCACCCATAGTGTACTCTGATATAATTTCAGCTTTTTGAAAATTAATTTTCAGCCACTGGTAAGTTAGAACGTCAATATTTCTGAACTAAGATGTGGGATGTGGCTATGGGTGCCTCTGGATAACAGTGGTTAACAGTTAAATACCCAACAAATTAAAAATACTCAGTTTAAAAAGTTTCGATGTTTTTCTTATCTGGCGTACCACCAGGAGGCGCTCTGCGTGCCACCGGTGCTACTTGTATGACAGTTTGAGGATCACTGCTCTGGATATCACAGGTAAAAGGTACATGTGGCAGCTCCGCCTGCCACACGCCCCCACGAGGGCCTTTCCACGGCCCTCCGATACAGAGACACATGTGATGGAGTTGAAAACACACCAGGTTATCGTAGAGTGCGCTAGGTGGAACAAGCCTGGAGTAAATGGACGCATGTCATGACAAGGGGGATGGGTGATTTAACCTGTTGCTCGTTGATTGCTATAGCGAGCAACAGGTGTACAGCCACCCTGATCCCCGGCCCAATTACCCAGACCCAAGATAGGTGGGGCTCAAACCACACCGCCCCCACACCACAGTACAATACTCTCAGTATTAGGTATTATTAGTATAAATTCGGTGTAATCTCTGCTTTCAGTGATAGCAAATTTAAAAAAAAGACTCTTTATTTGTGTTAAAATTGTCATTTGTGTCAGTGTCATTTCCAAATGATAATAAGCAAAATTACAAAATGACATCAATCAATCAAAAACAAACAACGAATAATCAAGATAGACGTATATTGGCTCTGAACGCTAGTGTGATTGTCGGAGATGAAATAATGTTTAAAAAGGCAGTTTTTAATATTCTGTACAGAATAGTGTGAATTCTGTGCAGAAGTGGAATTACACACGCAGAATCCAAACAATAACACTGCTGATAACTCATGTGCTCCATTCTGGGTATTCGAGCCACTTCCTCACCTTACACTTCAGGATGACGCAGCACTCCGGCGTCACCTCGTACCCCAGGTACTCCACAAAGTGAGGACCTGGGGGAGAGCAGGCCGAGCCCTTAGCAGGCTGCATTACAGGAGTTTATAATGCACTTTAAACTGGTAAATAAGTAAAAAGGACAAGGTGGTGTGAGGCCAACGAGGCCCCCGTGTCGTACCTTGCTTCCTGAACCACTCCTTCCTCTGGAACTCCGACTCCTTCTGCAGATCCTTGAACACTGCCGTGCAGGAAGAAGGCCTTAATTTACAATTTTGGTCATTTTTTTTTTTTACAATTCAGGTTCATAATTAAGAATAAAGATGCTGAATGAAGAGTGCTACTGTGAGGGTACAACTGTAGAAGGTTTGTGCTAAGATGCCATATTGATACGGATTAAGGAAATGGAAAAAAAAAATCCCCCCAAAAAAGCAATTGGTGCTTGGTTCCCTGGTGATTTCTTACTAACATGTTAATGAGAAAAAATATTCATCATTACTATTTGATAACTTATCATACAGACTTATCTCCCTTCCAGCTGAACAGTGTCTAGAGAGCTTTTGTCTCCACCTAGTGGTAAGAAATGTACAGTTCTGCATTAATTCCACAGTGTGTTATTAAGTTTATATGAAGAAATTCAACAGATAAATGAGTCATTTTCAGTTTCATTGAGTAAATGGCCTGATATTTCTCACAATATGGGAAAGAGCTCTGAGTTGTAAGTAAAAAACTAGTTTTAGTTGGACATACAGTGGTACCTTGAGTTACGAGTGCACTAACATACCAGTTTTCCGAGTTACAAGCCGTCTGAGAATAAGAAGCGGATGATGTCATTGACTTAAAGAGCAAAATAATAGAAAAACATGAGCGGGGTGTGCGTGCGATAGAATTGGCGAGGCAGTACGAGCGTAGTACTTCTACGCTATGTACCATACTGAAGCAGAAGGAGACGATAAAGGGGACTACGCCAGCCAAGGGCGTTAAAATAATGTCTAAGCAGGTTGAATTACGAGCTCTGTCACGGAACGAATTAAACTCGTAAGTCAAAGTACCGCTGTACTTTACATTTTCATTCCAGTTCAAAGGGATGAACCTCAGTTGAACCTAATAGGATTTTAAATTCCTGGGTGGACATTGTAACATACATGGATTTGGTGTTAAACCACCCGTCCCCAGAAAGCGGAGGGAACCATGACCCAGATCCTCCTCCTCCTCCCGCGCCTACCGTCCCCGATCAGCACCAGACTGGACTGGTTGGTGGCCTTTCCGTCCTGCAGCTGGAAGGTGAAGGTTCCCTCGTCCGCCGGGGTCAGAGACTCCATGATCATCTCGATCACCCCGGTGTTCTTGTCGAAGTTCATCTTGTATTTCTACAGGACAAGGCAATCAGAATACTTCATCCGGCTCCAGTGGCGGGTCTCCTTTGGGACCCCCCCTCTCCCGTCCCACTGACCTCTCCCTGTGAGAGGGCGTTGTCGTTGAAGATGTAATCCACTTTCCCGTTGGCCGACATGTTCTCCGCCTGCAGCCAGAAACGCACCCGGCCTTTCTCCTGCAGCTCCACAGCCAGCTCCGACTTCAGGGGGATGACTGGGATGCAGGCGGGAAAGAGGGGGGGGGACAGGTGAGGCCAGGTAGGCGACCTATCGAGGACGGGTGTTGAACGAGGGGCGCGGGGAGACTCACTGGGGAACTTGTGGGCGTGGCTGAGCTCCAGCAGACGTTTCAACTCTGGAAAACAGAGAGAGAGGAATAAGTTATTCAATGGAAATCGTCAAAGTCACACGGTAAAATCTTTCGCCTTCGAACTCGTCTATCAAGCTACATATTGGACATGTACATTTCTAGTTCTTTTGATAACAGAAATAAATAATTACGTCTCCCAAAATATTTTATAAGAAAAGCTCAACATTTCCAATGTGGGCATTTCTTTTGTATTTAATTAGCAAAACATGTATTGAACCAGGCCTCTAAAGCTATGACAAACCATAATATGCAAAAAACAAAACAGAACATTGAATATATAAAACATAAATTAAAACATACATAAAATACAAAAAAATATTTGTAGAATATAAAGTAAAATAATATGTAAAAAAAAAACCCAAGCTAAATAAGAGACAACCAAAAAAAGGTAGAAAGAAACGACTGGATGACATAATGTCCTGGTGGGGCCAGACCCCTTAACCTTCATAACCTGTTTAAAATCAGGGTTCAGACTTTTACTTTTAATAAGCATGTAAATAAAAACTAATTTTGTTGGGGGTGTCTGACGCACCGTGCTCTGAGAGGTGGAAGCTGGAGGACGCTCCGTCAGTGTGCGTCACAGCACACGAGTAGATGCCGACGTCCTCCTCCGCAGGAGCCAGGAAGGTGCCTCTGGACCTGCAGGGAAACAGGAAGTCTGAGCCCTGTCACGTGGGTGACAGGGCTCAGACTCGGACCGAGACTAAATACCTCGACTGAATAAAAAACCCTGCAAAAGTCCCTTCGGTTGTCGGCTTCTTGAGCACATTTAAAGGCTGTCGTGAAAGAGCGGGTCGTGAGCCGTTACACTTTTCTCTGACCAATCAGGGAAGGAGGCTCCAAATTGTGGGAAGAGCCAAGACACAAACTAACTGATTATTATATTAGTTGCACTGATTCCGCTAAAACAAATGAGATGAGAAAACCGAAAAGCTCCGTTAATTCCCCCTGGACCTGGATGCGGGCGTCTCACTTGTTGCCCTGGGTCTGCAGCGCCATGCGGGCGTCGCTGGTGATCTCTTCGTAGTTCTTGGACCAGACGAACTTGGAGTCCGGGGTCAACTCGCAGCACTCGAAGTTCAGGGAGATCACCCCGTCGTCGTCCACCTCCACAGCAATCTCCTTGGTGCCTAAAAAAACCAGTCATGGTACTCGTCCTAGTACACAGCTCCCGGACACTTCACATACTCGGACGGGTAAATGCACGGAACTCACCCCCCCCCCCAAAAAAATAAAACGCCGCTGTTACTACGACGACTACCACCACCTCGTCTGCTTCACCCAACGGCGTCTGGAAGATTGGGGTGGAGGGCGGGTGGAGAGGGCGGGGCACCGAGGCGATTTATGAGGAGTGGACAGTCGCGAAAGACCCTGAAAGAAACGCGACGGAAACTGGGTGCGGTCCGCTCCGAGCCCCCGCCCGCCTACCTGCTTTGGTCTGGGTCAGCGTCGGCTCCGTGGCCTCGGACGCTTTCCCGACTCCGGCCTTGTTCTGAGCGCGCACGCGGAACACGTACGAGCGTCCCTCCTCCAGGCCCTCCATCTGCAAGAGCCAAGAGACACGGCGCTGTTAGGGCGGAGGCCTCCGTCGACCGGGCTCTGGGTGCTGCCGGGGAGGAGGTTGCGGCCACCTTCATGAACCTCTCGCCCGTGGCCTTGTCGTTGACGCCCTTCCAGGCCTCCGCCGGCGCCTCGGCCTCCTTGACGTCGGCGTAGAAGCCGTTGACCGCGTCCCGGCCCTGGTACACGGGCGGCTTCCACAGCAGCACCAGGGAGTTGCCGCGCACCTCGGTGATCTGCAGGTCGTGGGGAGGTCCTGCGGAGCCAACCAGAGCGGAATTCCAAATCACCGACGTGCCGTCAGATCTGATTCAGAGTCTCTGCTCTGGTCTGGGAGAAAACAGTGAAACTAGGATCCAAACAGTCCTTATTGGACATCCCCGTCTTAAAACGTCTCAAAATTATATTCTAAGTTCAACTATAAGTTACACAATTATTCATTTTGCTGGGGAACCCCTGGACCCTCTTGAAGGGCCCCTGTGGGTCCACGGACGCCACGTTGAGAACCACCGGTTCGGCCCATTCGGTATAAATCGCTCGTTGTTCATTCATGAAAAAAAGTTGTTTAATCAGCAAAACTTAGATTTTTTAAAAGTAAAAACTATGTTGGAACAGGGATTCCCAAGCGGCTGTGGCTGGACACCGGAGGGTAAGGGTACTTCAGCGCCAGGGCGGAGGCCCGGACGGGGTCGGGTATCGAACCGAGAGGGGTTTGGCTCCTCACCGGGCACAGCGATGGTCCACTCCTCGCAGAGGAAGACGTCGCTGGGCAGGGAGGGGATCCCCACGCCCGCCATGTTGGCGGCGCGCACCTGGAACTGGTACTTCCTGTTCTCCTTCAGGTCGCACACCTGGGGGCAGAGGGCGGTCAGGTGTGTTCCAGCACCTCTGACTGGATTCAGTGATATCGGCTCCAGGTTGAGCGGAGCAGCCCTGCGTCGGGGCGGTTGTGCTCTATAATGCATGTGTTGTTGTTTACGTACTGATTTATTTTAACGTGGTGAAGTTGCCCATTACACAGGTGAATTGGGAGGCGAACATTTTCCCGCCTTTACTTCAGTACATTCAGAGTATTCAAAAGCGCTTCAGAGCGCGTTTTGGGGACGGGCCCCGCACTCACCCTGTACGCCCTCTCGCTGACGGACTTGACGTTGGCCTCGTGCCACCTCCCCGGCACGCCGTCGGTCACCTGGCAGTAGTCCACGAAGTAGCCGGTGACGTCGGCGCCGCCCACGCTGCCGGGCTGCTTCCAGGCCAGAACCATGGAGTCGCGCACGCACTCCAGGACGCTGATGCCGTGCGGCGGCACGGGCGATGCTGCGGCGGCAAAAGACAAGAGCCCAAGTCACACGCCGGCGCCGCGGGCGAGTGGCTGGGCGGAGCGATGGAAAACCGAAGCTCTGGAGTCGCCGATTATTTTGGGGGAAATGGGAGACATTTTATTTTCGAACGTCCTTGCGTCGGACCGAGCACCAGACCTGCGCCACCTGATGAATCCCCCCACGTGGTTTGGAATCCGGTGTCGGGGGAATGTTTTGCCGTCGTGACTCGTCAGCTTTGGCGTCGCATCGCTCGCAGCTTAAGCTTTTCCGCCGCTGGAATTGGCCGCCGCGCTC
This sequence comes from Zeus faber, assembly GCF_960531495.2. Lineage (NCBI taxonomy): Eukaryota > Metazoa > Chordata > Actinopteri > Zeiformes > Zeidae > Zeus > Zeus faber. The sequence goes on along the minus strand of NC_137206.1, from coordinate 3,030,747 downwards.
TTTCACGCGTCCTCAACCGACAGAGGTGGCGAACTCCAGGTTGAGGACGTGCGCGTGCTCCGGGTCGATGCCCCCGTCGGCAAATTCACGTGGTCGATTCAAAATGCCGGGGGGGGGCGGAGTTTTACCTTTCAACAAACCGGGCTCTCCAGCTCTGTTGACCGCTCGCAAGACCAAGATGGCGTCGCCGTTAATTAATAACAACCCTCATTTGGTTATTCGGTTTTGGTGAAGCCATACACTCAGTGTAACGCAACAGTACGGAGCCACTTCACAGCTGAATCCCAACCGACGTTTTCGCCGTTTTCCTTTCCACCCATTGTCACGCAGCGGCACGATTTTGATGGGGACGATTTCTCCAACCGTCCTGTTGTACACAAATACACCTGCACCGTACCCTGCCCCCCCCCCGCCTCCACTTCCAGCCCTATCTAAGGGCAGGGCCCGGTGCCAGGATCCCGGAGGGACGGGGGCGTTCGAACCGCAGCGTCTGCCTCCCCCAAGCGGTCCCAGGCCACGTGGCGGCGCCCCGCTTCTCCGGGGACGCGCTGTGATTGGCTGGGCTCCTACTGTGCCGTCGTCTCCGTGTGTTAACGTGCTGAGGGGGACGTGGAGGCGGCGTGGGCCCCTTTAGCGGAGCCGGCGGCGGAGACGAAGGGGGGCTCCTACGCAGCCCGGCGGCAGTGGGGGGGAAGAGCAGACACGTGTCGGGTTAGACAACGCTTTGACTTACCTTGGAAAAGCGGCAGCGCAGCACGTTTTTCTGGTGTAGGCCTGGATGGGGTTTTTTGTTTTTTTTTCAATTTTCCCGTGAACGTTAAAGCAGAACCGGAAGCGGATAATTCCGGGTTCAGAAAGTAAAAAAAGTCCTGCCGTGTTTTCGCTCCACCCATGCACCGACCCGCCGCCTTTCCCTCATCGGTCGGGTCAGCAAATCCCCGGAGCGGGGGTGGGATTTTACTTTCTGAACCAGGATTTTCCACCTCAAAGAAAAAAAAAAACAACAACAAAACAACAACAACAACAACCCAGAAAATGTTTCTGTTTTGGAATAATACACACCGATCTGATCTGAAAAGCACATTTTATGTGTTGTGTGTGATATTTCTGAACGTGTTTACCACCAGCTCTCACCTGTGGACTTCCTCCCGGGTCCCTCAGCTTCCCTCTTAGCTGAAGCGTCTACATTGAAACTACGCGTTTCCCCAACTACGGCCTCGGCGGCGCCGCCTACAGCGTGATCTGTGGCTGGGACTGGGGCCGTGTGCACGCCTGCGAGCGCGTCAGTAAGCGGGTCGGGGCCCGAGCCCGATACCGAGCCGCTCACCAGGTCAGGGGCCCAACTCACGCTGCCCCGCTTGCCCGCTCTGCCCTTAGCCTCCGGGCCGGGGGCAGCCCCGGCCTCGGCCCCTGCCCTGGGTCGTGTGTCAGTCTTTGGGAAAGTGTCATGGGAGGGCGGGACGGCCTCATGCGCGCCCGTCCGGCGTGGCCCGTGCTCGGTTAGTCCACCCACGTTACCCCCCGGCCCCATCTCCGGCAACACACCGTGGGGAATGCCGCCCCCTAGAGGAGTTAGCAGAGAAGAGCAGATTTTAGCAGCGCACAAAACAGCTCTGAAAAAAATCACTCACGCAACGTCCGTCATTTCGACGAGGACGACGGGCGGATCAGACGAAGAGCAGGTTCATAGCTGCTGCAGATTAACGCAGACAATACAGTAAAATGTCTTCATCTGACCCAAGGTTGATAAATGAAGACAAGATGGCCAACAGAGTGACATCTGCGTGAGGGGCTGGTCGGGTTCAAGCGATGAGTAGTTATTCAGGTACTTGTTAGAGAGCTGAGTGAGTAGGGGTGCAGGCTTTGCACCTTCCCCTTATGAAAACATCACTTCACACGTACCAATGCCGATGCATTCCACCGATCATGAAGCCATGACTGCGATCTGCTGCGCGTCACTTCATGTACTTCATGTACTCTGCTGCGAGACTTATTTGAGAACTGCTTGGCGTAGCTCAAGACGAATAATTCAATAATTTAAGACAAAAAATTTGTGTGAAATGACCATCGACAATCATCCCTTGAGGAATGATTTTGATCCTTCAATATCTATAATATATCAATAATAATCAATCAAATTGACCTAGACTGAAATTGAGTCTTTTAAGTCTTGTAAAGCACTTTAAATGCTCTTATGTGTGACATACAAATGAACCTTGCATTACTAATATGCATGACACATGCTGGAATTCTCAAAAAGAATCACTAATAAAAATGTATTTGTCCTGGCCTGCTCGAGGTGTGCATGCTCAATGTGATATCTTCAGAAATGCATGGACATGGTTGCTGAGCGTGTTTCATCAGGGTAAACAGAGCGTGCAGCTCAGCGCAAAGCAGCCTCCTGTTAAAGCTGGCGCAGGGTGAGAACATGCAGGTACACTACAGCTGCTTTTTAACCTGTTCGGTCCTGTTATGCACTATGAAGCTAGGTTTAATATTTAACACATATACAATAAATGAAAATAACAAATAAAATACAATTTGTTAGAATCATTTATATTTTTAATTCAATTGCATTTTAAATGTGCCAATCAAAATGTACCTTTGAAATTGTATTAACATATATTGTTATTATTTTTATTATTTTGGGAATTTTTTTTTACATTTAAGACAAAGATAAAATACATAATAATACAATACACTGAAATAAAATCAAATAATGAATAAAATAATATTATATTAGCTAGAATAATTAAACAAAGTAAAATTTCAACAAAACAATTGAATATCTAGAAGTGACGTAATTAACAATTAACAAATTGTGTGACAAGGTTACTGGTCACACGACTGAGCAAGGTTACTGCTGCAGGTTAGTTCCCCAGTGAGCGAGTTAATAGTCCAGAACCCAAGGCCGATCAGGGTGCTGCTGCTGGTCGGGGGTGGAGGAGACGGAGGGTGGAGGTGGAGGTGGGGGGCACGGTGGAGTGTGGGTGGAGGAGTGAGGAGCGGGGGGGGGTGGGGGTGGAGGCTATGAGCCGGTTTGCAACGACCGCTGAGTTGGATCGCACCGACCCAAATGAGAGGAAGTGTACAAATCCTGAGGAGGGCGTGGCTGTGGGGGTGGGGACAGGTGAGCAGTGCAGAGGGACACAGTGGAACCATGGGAAACGTGTGGGAGCGTGAATGATGATGGAGGGACGATGTCACTCTACAGCATGGCGGGAAAAATGATCTCTTTCATACCAACCGACGCTGGTTCAGGTATGAAAATACCTACATAAACAATAATAGTTTTAACATTATTACCTAGGGCTGGGTCGGGCAGGGTCTTACCATACAATTCTATATCGATATATTAACATTTTATAAATCATCATCGCTACCGACTTTTCCGTTTTACCATCTGACATGTATCACAATATTATTTACAATATACGCCATAATAAATACAGAAATGTAATATTAAGATTAAATTGTGACTAGAGTGATATTTTACTTAAGTGGAAACTGTTGCATAACTTCCAAACAACATATTGTTTTAATAATTGTTAAAATTGCTTTTATTTTTATTGTATTGAAAATTACAATTTTAAAATCTTTTCAGAAATTGACAGAAATCAATTTTTTTTTAACCCAGCCCTAATATTAATACAGATTTTAGGCCACTTCGCTTTATAGATAAAGTGGTAACTCAACAGATTAAATATTATCATTTCAATACACATGTATGCACTGAACTGAGTTTTATTTGCTAATACACGCATAAAGTATTACCATTTAATGTATACATTATCATACGACCATATTGCGTATTTTAACTCTTTCCAGTGTCCTACGTGAGGGGGCGTGGCCCTCCCTGCTCACTCACCGATCGCAGCCTTCACCTGCACGGGTTCAGACTCTGGCGAGAAGCCGCTGAGCCCAGCAGCGTTGACAGCTCGCACCCTGATCACGTAGGTCTCCCCGGTCGTCAAACCGTGGCAGATGAACCTGGAGCACGAGCCAAAAGCAAGACTTAGATCTCCTCAAATGATCCTCTTTATGTTTACATGAAGCTATGAAGATACCCTGATCTATTCCCTGTAGAGTAGGGGCAGAGTAGCGGTAGAGTGAGTGGAAGTACAGTAGAGTAGAGGTGCTGGAGAGTAGAGGGAGGTATAGTGGAGGTGGAGAAGAGTAGAGGTCGAGTGGAGGAAACGTGGGTAGAGTAAAGTATGGAGGTGGAGTAGAGTAGAGGGAGGCGGAGTAGAGGCAGAGTTGGGTGTAGGAATGTCGACTAAAGGTAGAGTAGAGGGAGAAAGAGTAGAGGTAAAGTTTAGTAGAGGGAGGTGGAGAAGAGCAAGTAGAGGAAGAGCAGATAGAGGTAGAGTAGACGGAGGTAAAGTAGAGGTGGAGTACAGTAGAGGAGAGGAGAGGTAGAGTAGAGGGAGAGTAGAGGGAGGGAGAGAAGAGTAGACTAAAGGTAGAGTGAGGCCCTCTACTTTACCTCTATTCTAGCTCTACTTGAAGGAGTTGGGCTAGAGGACAGTAGAGTAGAGATGAAGTAGAGTTAGAGGTAGAGTAGAGATGATGTATCGTGGAGGTAGAGCAGAGATGGAGTAGAGTAGAGATGAAGTAGAGTAGGGGTAGAGCAGACTCCCCTGTCCCTCTCTTCCTCCCTTTGCAGTAAATCTCTTGTTTTCCAGTTCAGGGTGACAGTATATGTCTGTCACTGACCTGGTTCCCTTCACGGGCTTGTTGTTGCACGGCTCCCACGTGTTGCTTCCCGCCACGCTGGCCTCGATGTAATACCCCACCAGGTCCTTGGCATCCCGAGACGCCTCCCAGGACACGACCACCGAGGTGTCCGTGTTCCTGGTGGGAACCACGCGGCCCGGGGCTGATGGGATGTCTGGGACACGGTGAAATGCACCGTGATGAGTAGATGCTTGATGATTTCAACTTGAGTGACATCTGTCTGTCTGTCTGTCTGCCTGTCTGTCTGTCTGTCTGTCTGTCTGTCTGTGCATGCGCGCGTGCTCTCACCCAGCTTGTCCCCCACGGTAGTTGCCTCCGTGGGGTCGGAAGGTTCCCCGACGCCTGCGGAGTTGCAGCAGCGAACCCTGAAGCTGTACGACTTTCCCTCGGCGAGGTCGAACAGAGCGAAGCGCGGAGACCTGACGGGAATCTCCGTGTTCACCCTCTGCCAGCTGTCTGTCCCAGAGACGCACTGCAGCACAGAGTCACACAGCAGGCCACTGCTAGTACGCCACACTAGTGTGTAGGACGTCTCAAAGCCTAGTGTGCATCAAATAGTGTGTGAAGAGTACCAGGATGATACTGCATCCGGTGAAATATCCTAGGACGCACACACACTGCACGCCACGCTGGCAAATGTATCCCACAATGCATTTGGAGGACAAATGGTAAAACTCTCTGTTCAGTGTCGTCATCAGCCCTCAAGGTGCCTGTATGACAACGTATTTTCCACGTTGCCATATTTAAAAATGTAACTTCAATTCATGGCATATAAAGTAAAACTGCAGTGTTTTTTTAAACTTCGATGAATTGATTGGCCGGCGCAACGGGGCAATCGCAACCGTGTTCTTTTTTCAGGGGAGGAGTCTTTAAGGCTCTTGAGGGCAGGAGTCAACATCCCTCCCTTCAGTAAGGACCAAGGGATATTTTAGACATCACACAACACGTCACAATTGCGTCATTGCGTCACAATTACATCAATGTTTCCATTCAGCAGGTGAGTTTTACCTTTTCCACGTAGTACATGATGCCCTCATGGCCTCTCTCCCCGGGGGGCTTCCAGCTCAGCACCACGTAGTTCTTGGTCGCCTCGGTAACCTCCAGTTCACGAGGTCGGCCGGGAACAACGCCCTCTGGTGGAGGGCAAACACCATGTCACGCAGAGCAACTAAACCCAGAGTCTCACGTTAGACACGTTCGGGAGGTTATGTAAGGATACCTGCAGGTTCCTCTTCTGTCACGATGATCTGACCGGTCCACGGAGCAGAGGTACCTAAAGAAAACAAGATGAGGTTCAGTGAAGACAAGTCAAGCTTGTATCTCACACATTTTAGACTAAAAAACAGGTGGAAAATCCGGGCTCAGAAAGTAAAATTCCGCTCCAGGATTTTGTGGAGTGGATTTAGCTAATAAGCATCAACCCAGAGGTCTGACTGATTGGTGAAACAGGTTGAATCAGTGCACGGCTGGAGCAAAGACATGGCCGGACTTTCACTTTGTGAACCTGGAACTTTCAACCTCAGCAAAAACAAGCATTGCCGACAGTGTGTTCTCCATATGATCAAAAATTAAAATGAAACGAGAAGCTGTCCGGACTTTGAGAAAGAACATGCTCCTCTCCCTCTGACACCCACAGTAAGACAATGATCTTGGAAGATCAAACCAATTTAGCCAATTGGAGCTGGCACAGACAGAGTAGACACAGACATCTCTGGCTTCTGTCTCCTGAAGCCAAAATGGCTCGATCAGTGAACTGCAGGCCATTTGGCCCAGGAGATTTACATGACCGGAATTCTGTTTCCTTAAAAGGGTGATCGGACGGAAACTGTACCTAATCAATGTGTAGCCACTATAATATTTTTGTTATAGTGTTTGTTATATTGGCAAAGAACGACACCACTCCCGGTTTTGATCGGTGTATAATAACAAAGTTATGTTAAAATATGTTCAGCTGTCCTTCCATTTGCTGAGCTTGGACGCCCTCTAGCAGCCACTGTTGGTGTAACCCAAAGCCACAAAGATTCCAACCTTATACAAACCATCCATCTGGTTGTATTTTGAATGGACTCATTCTGTGTGCGATTTTTATCCATGCAGTTAAAAGATTTGCTGACATGTACGATATCCCTTCTTGCGTCCCAAAGATTGATTTTTTCGTATGTGTTTATGTTCTTGCATTCCACAGATGTATTCACATGTGGGATTTTGTTTTCTTTTATTTCAAGATGTATTTGACAAACACAAAAGTAATACGGACTAAACTGGGTTTTGAACGCCTCACAATGAAGAGGAACGCCCGCCTCATATTCACCGGAATCTCCGACCAATGGCAAACCTCCCGCGAACCCTTCGACCACTGGTCGTCAAAGGAAGCCACTTCCGGTTCCGCCCCCTCGGAGGACATAAAAACCCTGGAACACGACTGCTCTTCAATTCCTTTGGTCCCACGCATCCCGCTCCCTCACGACCATGACTGTTACCCGAAGAGACCTCCCTTCCATTAACCTGGCAGGTCTTCCTCTTTCTTCTTTTGAAACCACGTTTTCCGCGCTGCAGCCACGTCACAGAGACCCTCCGGTACGCCTCGTACCTAGAAAGCCTTTCCTCCTTTTTACTTCCCCTTAAACCTGGTTGGAGTACCACCGTTTAAAGATCCCCCCTTCCCACTCGAACAGCCGCTTTTGGCCGAGCCGCGTTACCTGCGTCGAAGGAACGCCCCAGATCCCGCCAAGCCGCCGGCACGCCACTAAACCACGACAGGCCAAGCCCAGAAGGACTCCTGCGGCGCGCGCTAGCCGCAGCTCCCGTTCCCGGAACCGATAATACGGAAATATCCGTGACCCTCCTCGCTGTTCAGACAGCCCGCGGGAATCCCGAGCCGATCCGGTAACAAGGGTGAACGACTCATCGGCGTCGATACGGTGATGTAGAAAGAGGCGATCCCGGCGAGCCGGACCTGCGGTAAAGCATGGCGACGTTGGTGGGGCATGGCAATGATCTCTTTATTTTACTCTTCGGTTTAGAATACGTAGTTGCGCCTTAGAGTGAACCGACATACAATCACTCCCTCTTTTCATAGCAGCCGCCATCTCATTTCCCAGGTGTGTGTTTGTGTTTTAACTTTAAATTTAACCTTTTTCTACCGCAACCTTTTTACCATATTATAAAACTCTGTTATTATAAATAAGCATTCATCAGTTGATTAAGGAGTGGTCGTGTATTTAACCTACATATCGTGTGGGAATTTCTGAATGTAAAAGAACTCTCTTCCTTGAGAGCTAAGGACCTTTGATGCCGCCCGTGCGTCCATGAACTTAATTTAATTGTCCACGTTTATTAAAGCTTTGGTGGCGCCCAAACTAAAAAAAACTTTAAGTACTAACGATGGGTCCATATCACACTACGAAAATAAAAACATAAATATAAATAACAGTTGGATAATGATAAGTGAGTACAGATATATAAAGGTGACAGCACTGTATTCACTATGACAGGTGGGACTTCTGTGTGCAGAACGTTAAATACCTTCCTAGGATTTTGAGTGAACCACCTGGATTTTCTAACCGTCATCATGCCAGAGGTGCAACCGAGGAGTTGCAGGACTTTCACTTTGTGTGCCTGGAAGAGTCCAGCACTGCTATATTGGTGGTGCATCTCTAGTGGGGCTCAGTGTGGGATACCAGGTCCACCAGTGTATTCATGAGCTTGTACACATCGTAAAGCTAAGATTATGTAAAACTGAAACCAATCCCACCTGACGTTGCCACCCAAAGCTACATTATGTTCTATTTTTTTTTTATTTGGTGACAGTGTCATGATCTACCTGAAATGGTTTCAACAAAGAAGTGAAAAATTGGCAGAAATTAAAACCTCGGCGATATCACTATTATCCATTTTATCAGTATTATTATCCAGGTCTGAGTACTCTGTCGTCCTATGACACGTGGGGTTCAGTTTAGGGTCCTTCGGGCATCTGCTCGGGCCGTACCTCTCATGCGTGCGCGGTCGGCAGCGTCCATGGCGGCCACGGGCTCGGAGGCTCGTGACGGGCGGCTCATTCCAGAGTGGTTGACGGCGCGCACGCGGAAGGAGTAGGAGCGGCCCTCCACCAGGCCGGTGACGGGCAGGCGGGCGAACTTGACCGGGGTGTCGTTGCACTGGACCCAGTGCTTGGTTCCGACCTCGCACCTGGACACAGATCACAGATCAGCCCCGCCCCGTTCCCACGGTGTGAGGGTTACACTCGGGGTTCAACGTCAACTTCCTGAACGGACGAGAGACTCATGTGGAGGTGCGTTTAAGTGCCGAAACAGGACGTGACTCACTTTGTGAACAGGAAGTGCCTCACCTGTCCACAAAGTATCCCAGGATGGAGCTCCCTCCATCCACAGCGGGCTGCTTCCAGGTCACGATGACGTAGTCCTTGTTGGCGTCCAGGCAGCGGACGTCCAGAGGAGCTCCAGGAGCGCCCTCCACCTCTGCATCTCCATCTAACGGATAAAGAAACAATCATATTATAATAAAATCACCTTTTATTATAATACTATATCACCTATCGCTATAATACTAATAACACATATAATATCACCTATCATTATAATACTAATATCAAATACAATATGACATATCATTATAATGCTGATATCACATATAATATCACCTATCATAATACTAATAACAATAATGTATTTGTTTACACGGAGGCGTATATCTGCTGTTTATTGTTAATTTTAGGGTTTTTATTTTCAAAAGTTTCAGGTTTATTTTCCACTATCCTGCCGTATTTTATTGTGAACAGTAAACTGTGAGTTTTATTGTATCTGTTATTTTTTCCACAGATATTGCGACTTTTCATTTTGAAATCTTTATTCTATTGTGTGTTAGTAGTACTGTACTGCCTACTGTTTTTGATGTGGGCTGCTGGGACACTGAATAAGGTATCGTCCACCCATCCATCCATCATCCATCCACCCATCATACATCCACCCATCATACACCCATCCATCCATCTATAATAATATCAGAATCATCATCACTGACACCACTGATCTTAAAGGATCTTCTATATTATACGATAGGACGTACACAAACACATGTACACACTCACAAGGCACTCCCCACACACACATACACACACACACACACACACACACACACACAAAACTCCATTTGCGGTGACTGCGTGTGGTGTAGTCCGAGCTGGTTGTTTAGGTTTGAAGTACATAATCCCCCTATTCTCCTGACAAACCTGTATTTATAACCTTACACTGTTGTACATAATACATCTCTTTTGCCTACGTAACTGCACAGAAACACTGCACTCAAATAGCACTTTGGTATTTAAATGCTTCTTTTGCACTTCTGGTTCGACGTCAACTGCATTTCATTGGTTCTGTACCTGTACTCTGCTAGTGACAATAAAGTTGAATCTAATCTAATCTAAAGCCGTTCACAGACGCCTCCGGGGCCAGACGACAGGAATGTCTCTGGACTGGACGTGAACCACGAGTCCAGCGCCAGCAGCGCCAGCAGCACCAAAATTAGCAGCAGTTTGGAGCTGAAGAGCCTCGGAGCTGCCACCCTTAAAAAGACACAACGCAGGGACACCGGGAAGCCCAGGACTGTGCTAATAGTTTAGAGCAATAATAATAATAATAATAATAATAATAATAATATTAATAATAATAATAATAATAATTAATTCTAATAATAAGAAGAAGATGATCTGAGGAGGTGGTGACTGCACTTGACGTGTGAGACAGGATGTCTCACCTTCCTTTTCAACAAATAAGCCAGATGCCGTCGTTTGTCAGAACAGATTTGGGGCGAACAGACCATAGTAAATCACTCATTCAGGTCTACAAGCAACAACATGGGAATTGGTTTCATAATTCCATCTTCACACCTGACGTGGTGCTGGCATTATTCTAAAGCCAAAGTGACAGTTAGGAGCAAAGCCTGGATTTGAGACGCTTCATTTGTCTCCACAGTACATTATAAATGACTGAAAGCCCATAATTCACTGTATGCAGATGATATTTCATCAATTACACTTATTCCGTTGGACTGATTTAGGGTTAAGGTTTTAAACTTGTTTATTATGGTCACCAATTTAAGTTGTTGTTCACTTATTTTTGTGATTCTGCCCAACGCAACTCATCTACCAACCTATTATTGGATGGAGAGGGAGACAAGGGAAAGCAGAGGGACAGACAGGTGAAAACACGGGGACAGCGGTGTGTGTAAACTCCCTGATCCATTGTTTGTGATTGAAGCGCACGCACACACACACACAGCTCCCCAGTGTGTTCGCTCCACAGCCGCTCCGTGTCTGAGCTCTCAGAATAGCATCAAACAACCCCCCACCCCCCCACATCCCCCCCACAACGCCGCCCCAGACCCCCCCGATCCCCGGGCCCCCCGAAGCGCTTCCTGCCTCCTTTCTTTCCGAGCGACCCTCCGCACGGCGAGGCAGGGGAACGGGTTTTCTATTTTCTCCCGCGTCGCTCGGCGCTCACTCAACGCAGCCCAAAGGTCAGATGGTCGACCGCGCACGGCGGTGGCAGCAGCGGGTCCGATGCGCCGAGAGCTTTTTTCCATGTCATGACCCGCTGCCAGCGAGCTGTCGCTCCTCGGGGCCTCGGCCGGACGAAGGACATTGGCTGCCGCGCGCTCACGCCGGCAGGGCTGCGGCCGTGTCGCAGACGGGCTGGGCCTGTCTCTGCTGAAAGGTGGGACTTCCATTCCTTCCATCCGTTCCTTCTGTTCCTTCCGTTCCTTCTGTTCCTTCCGTTCCTTCAGGTCCACTTGACAAACTGTCTTTTGATTGATATTCCAGGCCTCAAACACATCACATGGTAATGACTATGAGCTCAATTATAGAGATAGTCAGAGACATTAGAGTTGGTTTTTGGGGGGTAGAAGGTCACCACCCCCCATTCTCACAGAAACCTGGGTGAAACTGTTCCCGTGTTCAGATCCATGGTGGGGGGGGATCAGGATGGTGAATGGTGGCTACGGTGATGTTGATTAATTCTTCCAGTGACGCATGTAACTATAAAATGCAGCTTCCCGTTAGTAGTCTCCATACCATACTTTTTCATTTTTCCAGTAAAGGCCTCCCTGGAGACTCACCTCTGACGAACACGTAGGCTGAGTAGGTCTCGTATCCGGACTTGGTGGTGACGCGGAGGGTGTAGAGGCCTTCGTCCTCCTTGTTGAGGTGCGTGAGGGTCAGCGTGGCCCGGTCTCCACTCCAGTGCATGTGGGTCCAGTTGGAGGGCGTCAGGAGAACATCTGGAGGACGAGGAGGACAGCAGGCAGGTGGATGACTACCATCGCAGGGACTCATCGTGACCGTGAATGCATTCAGGAATGTGCATGAAAGTAGAGAAAATTCCCATAGTCCTTCATAGAGGTATATTGAGGTGTGTACGGTTCCAACCGTCAAATAAATAAGATAATGGTGTTAAACTTAAAATTTGATGCATGCATTAGAAGTCATATGAACCCTAGGGGCCTAAATATCCATAAAACTTAATTTTGAAACACATTTCAACCGTATATTTGGCCTGTCTATATTGGCGTCATCCACAATGTACCTGTTCAGAATTGCATTTTCTGTGCACATGTTCTTATCAAGTCTCTATGACTTTAAAAATTAAACACAGAATTTTGTACTGCATTTTAATAACAATATAATCTTAATTCGTCTCATAATTTTTCAGCCATTCTAATGACCCATGCAGACCCAGAGAACCCCATCTTCCACCACTGATCCCAGCCCCACGACCCACCATCTCTGTACCACTGGATCTCGGGCTGGTAGCGCTGCAGGGCTGGGTAGATGATGACGGTGCATCCCAGACTCATGGTCTCCCCCTCTCTCCCGAAGGAAACGCCAAACTTGTCCACGATGTGGGTCTTGAAGTTGACGCCGTACTCCGACACCAGGCCCTCTGAACACAGTGAACGCACAGTGAGCTGGAGACGGGAGGAGCGGCGCGTTGGGAGCCATGCGGAAGCTCGCGTTTGTTCAGCGCCAAAGCTGCCGACGCCGACAGATGAGAGGACTACGTTTCATCTGAAGGACACTAGATGGAGTCAGAAATGACTGTGGAATGGAAAACAGCAACGTCACATTCAGTAATGGGTAATTAGTCAGGTTTCTAGAGGGGAAAAAAAATAATAAAAAAATGATACTAGATGGAAAAGGCATCTAGACATACAGCGTTGGGGATGGAAGGGAATGAAAAGAGCAGGTGACATCACAGATACTCAGGAGGCTACAGGGCAAAGGAGTGATTGTTAACGACAATGTGTAAACAAACAAACAGGTGAAGGTAAAAGCGGGAATGCTTTCTGTCGTGCACCTAACACCGAACATAAAATGCTTATTATAACTCTTACCTATTTTAGTTTAGTTCTAGCTTATTCTACAAAAAAATAAAATAAAATACAAATGTGAAATCATTAAACCAGGAACAGCTCTCAGCAAACTGTTGCATGTGATAGAGGCTTGCAGAGCGTGGTATATCGCCCTCTCGTGGATCCAACATTGTTCTGTTGGACCCAAACCCAAATCAAGGAGAATATCACTTAGAGTAAGAATAAAACAATGCCATGTGGTTTATCCTGATTTTAATGTCAATGTCGTTTTGATTTAGAGAAAATGTCTTTTAGGCGTTTTTTGTTTTTTTTTATAATAAAAGGGCAATAGACAACTTTTCAACCCCTCCCCCAGCGTTTCCAAGTGGTATTGTTGTTGCAAAGACACCGGATCACTTTACGATCGCTGAGCGCGCTCGGTGTAAATGATCAACACACTTAAAATAAAAGGGAAGAAAGAAACGTGTTCACTGAGGAGCTAAATTGAAATTCTCACAATTCTTGTTTCATTCGATTTCTTTTGGTTGCTCAATCATAGAGATTATGGTGTGGGGATGGTGTGGTTTGAGCAGCCACACCTGTCTTGGTTCTAGGTGATTGGGGCCCAGGATCAGTGTGCCCGTTGGTCGTTGATTGGTCCAACGAGCAACAGGTAAAACACCCATCGCCACACACACAGAGGAGAGGGTTGGTGCTGTATCCCTTCCCAGAGTCCCTGCTCTGGCACCATTTTTGCCGTTTCTCCTGCCACATGCGACCCGAGTGGCGTTTTCAGGGCCCTCCGGCACAGAGACACAGGCGATGGAGTAGAAACACACCAGTTTTATCATAGAGAGCGGGCTTGGTGGAACCACGCCGGAGCAGATGGCCAGCATGTGATGACAAGGGCTCCTCTCCTGTGTGTGTGTGGGGATGGGGGTTTTACCTGTTGCTCGTTGATTAATGTGATGAGCAATAGGTGTTCAGCCACCCTGAATCTGGGCCCAATACCAAGACCCAGGACAGGTATGGCTGCTCAAACCACACCATCCCCACACCACAGACACATATTCAAAGACGCTTTAATACGTCGACGTCACAACCATATTGGGACAAGCAATACAGGCCTGTAAACAAATACAAGTAAACAGGGGAGTCGCATTTTTTACTGGATAAAAAGCATTAAAACGGTAACATTCCTCAACCCATTTCAATGAGTTGTTTGTATATTCAAGTGTTTATGATCTACATGGACTAGATTGCTCCACCGGCCGACATTTCCACTAATGGTTGTTCATCGGTTGACTTATAGGGAGATAATCTAAACGGAGATGGTGTCATTGTTCTATAGACCTTACACTGTGCTAATAACATTCACTTCATATTGAAAAGTAAAAGCAAAAAAGTTGTCTATTGCTCCTGTAATCAAAATATCAGCTATCAAAGCTGTCAAGGAAAACAGAGGGGCTGAAAAATCAAAAGCTGTTTCCTGAGGATATCACAGGATATTCTAGCAGAGCTGATGCTAGTCAGACACACAAGAGTGACCATGCACAGACACAGTGAATTAACCACCAAACCAGGTTCCAGTTTCCCTGTTACCTCTTTTATAGGACCCTGTATCAGCCGCCGCAGCAACGAGGGGAACAGAAGATTTGTTAGTACAGAAGCAGCCATCACTTCCCCCCAGCCCAACAAAACCCAGCCCACCCAATCAGAGTCCACCAAAACCCAGCCCACCCAATCAGAGTCCACCAAAACCCAGCCCACCCAATCAGAGTCCACCAAAACCCAGCCCACCCAATCAGAGTCCACCAAAACCCAGCCCACCCAATCAGAGGCCACCAAAACCCAGCCCACACAATCGGAGTCCACCAAAACCCAGCCCACCCAATCGGAGTCCACCAAAATACAACCCACCCAATCAGAGGCCACCAAAACCCAACCCACCAAAACCCAGCCCACCCAATCAGAGCCCACCAAACCCAACCCACCAATCAGTGTCCACTGAACCCACCAAACATGAACCCACCAGTTGTCAGATATCATGGATGTCAACCAAGAACCCTCCACGGCCCAGTCAGGGTCATGTTAATAACATGTGAGTAACCCTGACGATGCCATTGAGACAAACTCATTAAATATGATCAAATAATTAAATAAACAGTAAATAAAGAGAATTTATTCCATTTAATTCTAAATATAGAAGTGATGCAAACTTACGTCGAGGTGAAGGCAGCGACTCGTCAACTTCTCCTTTAAATCCTGGCATGAAGAAAAATTTGGTTCATTTATACATTCATCACTGTAATGCATACCACGTTTATGGAATCGGAAGTTTCGACCTAAAATGGTATAAAGCAATGGTGATATAAATCAAATATAAGGATGAAATCTGGGTGAAAGTATTTACATGTTAAAAAATTTAGTTTCCTAATACATAAGGTTTTTCAAATGTATAATTTTACTTTAATACTGTTTGTCCCGTAGTAAAATTACTATCATGTCAAATGAAAAACATACAAAAATATATTACAATCAGAAATATGAATACAGTAAAATACCTGTATCTCCACTAGGGATCTTTTAGATAAGACGAGCAGACTTTAACTTTCATTGGGTAAACATTTCATGGCCCAATCTACAAAGTCAAATCCATTTCACATACAAATGTACTCGAGCATGTTTATTATTCTTATTCGAAATAAAATGCAATAATTATTCAGATCTCAACCACTTTCCGCCTCCAGATTCAGCCAAACGATGACAGAAAAAAAACAATATTTTATTGTCGGTTTTTGATAGTAAAATGGATAATCAATGTCGAAGATTCAACGATATGACACAATAACTAGTTTCCGCACAATAATAAAATGAATGTCAACCGACAAACAGTGTGCCTGGGCGCCCTTTTGTTTTGGGGTGCCGTGCTGGGCGCGGCGCGGGGGTTGTCAGGGTGGAACCTACTCTTCACCACGATGGAGGCGAAGGCAGACTGCTCTCCCTTGGCGTTCATGGCCGAGACGCGATACTGCGCCGTGTCATCAAAGTCGCATCTGAAAGAGCAGGGTGTCGGGCGGTTAATGTTGCAGGCATTAGAGCCCGATCTGCCGAGGATTCACGTGTACAGGGCCCCGCCCCCCGCCCCACCGGCCCCCCAGCCCCCCAGCCCCCCACCCCACCAGCCACTCAGCCCACAATCCTCTCAACCATGTAAATAATACCAGCTATGTAAGCCCCCCTCCACTGTAAAGCGTTCCATTACTTGAGGCTGGAATACTTGGGTCATAAATAGACTGCCCCCATGATGTCATGAGGACCAGGTGCTCGGGCCGCTCCAGATTAGAGTCTCGGGTGTCGGCGGCGTCCGGCGGAGCAGGCGAGCGCCGATGCCATGGCGAGGGGCCCTGCGTGTCGCTCTCCCCGCCGGAACGGGAATACGCGACGTTCCGTCGGGATTGTCTCCGGCAAATTCCTCTGGCGCGCTCAACACTATCTTTAGATGTTCTTTGTTATCTCACGAGCCGCGAGCTGAGCGACGGGCCTCGCCGGAGGCATCTCTGTCCAAGAAGATCAGCAGTGCCAAAATGGAAACGCAGATATACACACACACACACACATACTACAATAAAGCCATCTGTCCAAGATGAGTTACTGACTGTATATTTATTGCTTCTTAATTTACCCTTTAATTTGATCCCTTTCAATGCTTCTAAACCTTGTTGCTTTTTTTCTTTGTTGTGTTTCAATAATTGTACGTATCGTAGCCTCCCAGCTCAAATGGCCAAATGGCCTATTTTTTTCCCCAGGATCGACAAACCACCGCAGTTTGGTTCTTCTTATTCATTTTGGCCGAGTGAAGTTTCTTTCTAACCATTTTGCCACTCGCAGATAGTAAAGAACATCGTTATATCTTTGAGCCCTTGCCGTGGGTATTTGTGTGGAAATCTGTAGCGCACTGGTACAAAAGGCCCTTTACGGGGCATTGCCCGTGGGACCAAGCTTTTGTGACCCTAACGGTTCAACTCTGGACCTTGTTTTTAAGCAAACGTGGTAAAATCAATCAATCAATCAATCAATCAATCAATCAATCAATCAATCAATCAATCGTTCATTGTGGGAATCAGTGCACAAATGGATCAATAACAATTAAAAATGGCTCGTCAATCAGTGAGACAGTCATTAGAGTCTGTGACCGAGCTCATTTACTCCGGCGCCCGTATTGGAAATGCTCCGAAAACTGAAAACACAAACATGATGTGACGTAGCGGCACCGAGTCCCTGTTTCGCCCTCACTTTCTGCAATTTTCCCATTTCGGCCAAGTGGCTGATAAAGCGTTGATGGAACGCTGGGATATCATCGCGCTGGGTGTTGAGGTTCTGGTTTGGGGACGTACCTGCTGATCTCCAGCGAGTGCACGTTGTAGCTGCCCTCCACTTTGTACTTGCCCGGCTGGGCCAGGGGGTCGATGCACACATTGTTTTTGTACCTTGTTGTGGGGACGCAGAGAGCAACAGGAAAGGAAGACCAAGGCAGGCAGAGGGGAAAAGTGAAGAGGGCGAATGAGAATTAAGAGGAAAGAAATCCAACTGCAAAGGGCAGAAAGGAGGAATAAACAGAAAGAAGCCAAAAGGAAAAGAACACGATGTTTGGAGAATATGAGCGTGAGGACTTTCTGTGTGTTGTTTGAATGTGTGTATACAGTATGAAGCTGCACCTGTGTGCTATGGGAAGTGTGTGTGTTTGTGTGTGTGTGTGTGTGTGTGTGTGTGTGTGTGTGTGTGTGTGTGTGTGTGTGTGTGCGCCCTACCAGACGACCCGGGGGTCCGGCCAGCCTGTGACGGTGCAGTGCAGCCTCACACACTGCTTCTCCCACACGGTGTGCGAACGCGGCTTGATCACAAACTCGGGGGCGTGCATCAGGCTGTCCTCGTTCATGCGCTTGTGATGCTCCTCGTGGTCATGGATCTGAGGACGGAGAAGTGACGCTGAGTCCACATCATGATGATAAGATTATTATTATTGTTATAAAAGGAGTAAAAAACATTTCCTCTGAATCAAAACGCCACTGAAATTAAAAATCAGGAATAACTACATTTTCGCCTTGATTTGGGTCCAACAGCACAATGTTGGATCCACTAGATGGCGCTACACCACCCTCTACCAGCCTCCAGCACCTGCAACAGTTTGTTTAGAGCTGTTCCTTTTCTTCGAGCATGTATTTAGTATTTTATTGAGTAAAATCTAAGTTCTGCACTTATTCTTATACTACTTATACCTGAATTTGATGACATCGGTATGTGAAAACTAATCAGAGGAAATTGTGTACGCGTATTAAAAAACTAAAGATACAAGAGCCAATCAGAGCAAAGCATCTGACCTTGGGATCTGACCTGTGTTGATTGCACACGTTTAAAAGAAAAATCACTTCACTTGACTTTTTTTGTCACTCGACAACACTTCAATCGGCGGCCTCCTCACCCCTGCGTACGTTGCGTCCGACCGTTTGCAGACTAACAGATCCAACTATCGAGACGCGTGACATTCCAAACATCCCGGATAACTGTTCCGTGGACGCCGCGGTGCACATCACGGAGCGAGGCAGAGCTGACGAGCGCCCCATGCAAACCGGGCGCCGGCCTCCTCAGCTTCCTGTGGCGTGAGGAGCTGAATACGCAGAAGAGCGCTGTGATATTATATCGCAAAGAGCATGGCAACTGTGATCCATT
Source organism: Zeus faber (assembly GCF_960531495.2). Classification (NCBI taxonomy): domain Eukaryota; kingdom Metazoa; phylum Chordata; class Actinopteri; order Zeiformes; family Zeidae; genus Zeus; species Zeus faber. Next base: position 3,011,913 of record NC_137206.1, on the reverse strand, counting down.
GCTGTGACGGAGGAAAGAAGACTCACTGCCGGAGGATCACATTGAAGCATATTGGCGACGTCTAAGCAAAGAGGCTTCATCTAAAACAGAGTCACACATTTGATGGAAACCAGGTGGATGAGAGATGAAATGGGCTGGAGATCCTCTGTGCAGGCCGTGTGATGGAAATGCTCCCACCCGGCGGAAATACCCAGAGCCTTTTGCACTGAAATGTGCGGCGTGGAATAAAAAAAATGCATTTTTCATAATCTACAGGGGAGGGGCATGAAGGACGGAACATTTGGATCTTTAGCTGAGCTTGGGAGCAGGTGCATCGTGGTCGAGGCGGCAGATGACCGCAGTTTGTTGAAAGGCTTTGTACGGGTCTGTCCCCAAATCAAGTTCCCAAAGGAAGGTTGCGTTTCAGAGATGCAGTAAGTAAATACATCACATAGCTAATAATAATCCCCTGAGGGAACTGATTGCGCTGCAGCAGAAGCCGTCCCGGGCCCCCGGGGGGGGTGGGAACGCGAGGCACCACGGAGGTGTGCGTCCGGTAACTCCACACCTCAGGTCTGACCCAACACGCCGAGGACGCTGCCCCCCCCCCCCTCCCCGGCAACAGTATCTGCCGAGGTATGTCTCACCCGGTTTGGCAGAGTGGAGGCGCTTTAAAGACGACGCAGGCTCGGTGTTCCTCGACGCGAGCGCTCAGGGAGCGGAACAAAAAGGCCCTCGAGGGGGAGCGGGGTTAGTCGCTTGTCGTCCGCTAAGTGTTTCCCACAGACGCTGCCAGCGCTAATGGTTTCGGCAGCGGACGCTGGTTCCCCCGAAACAAATCCTCATCCAACCTTCGTCCCACTCTTAAATAGCGCCGCTTGGAATTTGGGGGCCGGAAGCCTGACAATTTGCAAACAGCCAGTACTCTCGGCCACGGGGGCCCACGGGGGCCAGGGGGGCCACGTTTGCCCCATTGGAAGGCGTCGAAGCTCAGCAACAAGCTGCAGCAGAGCGGTGTGCTACTAACAGTCATTGAAGGGACGGGAACCAACATCCGAATAAGTAAAAGTTTATCAATCCCACGACAGGATGAAGCCTGATCGCCCGCGTGGCTCCTCATCCACGGCAAATACTCTCAGTGCACCAGAGAAGCTCAATTGGTCAATGGTATGGATTTGAATTTGCCTCGTCGCTTTAACTTTGACGCCTCCCCCTACGGACGCTCCTTGTTTCGGCTGTGGCTGTGATGTCACGGGGATTTGGTACGACCCACAAAACGGACTCATTGGAAGAGACTTTAGACAAAAGCCACGTGGGGTCACACTTCTAGATATTCATGTTTTTGACAGAGAAAGTAAAAAAATAAATAAAAAAAAACATTCTGGGAGGAGCGCCGAGCCCCGAATGCTCAGGCTCACAATTCTCTTCGACCATTTATGTCAAAACACCCCGGGCCCCCGGCGCCCACTGACCCGCTTGCTCATTGAGACGCGCTGGGCGGACTCGCGCACCGCCTCCTTCCTGGTGCTCAGCTCCGAGCGCTCCATCTCCAGCCCGCAGGTGAACAGATCGCGCCGGGCCATGGAGGCGGAAGACTCCGTCAGCCTCGCCTGCTGCGTGTCCGAGAGGCCGCTGGCAAACTCCTGACTGGGGAGGCGGAGGAGCAGACGGAGCAGAGTGAGCGAGGGTGGGGCGGTCGGGCGGCCTGGCATCGGCAGACAAAAAACAAACAAACAACACGGGGCCACCTCGCCCCCCCGCGGGGTCACATTCCATTTTTATTTTGTTTGATTAAAATGTGGTCTGTTTTCTATGTGCGTCATTTCGTGTTTTCCTGCAAGAAGGGATGGATAAATACAAGTTGTACTGTGCTGCATGTTGCATCGAACACAAAGTGAGAAAAACCTGTAGAAGAGCACGGAGTTAAAGAGAAAGGGAAATAGAAGGTGAACGGGTTCTCCCGGAGAGCAGGGCCTCTTTTGCTGTTTGAGAGGAGATTTTTTTTTTTTATCTTTTTGAAAAGATGTCCAACAATAAGCCATTTTCTAAACAAAACAGTTTGTAATAAAAATACATTGGAATTGTAATCTCAATATATAATGCAACTGAGGTCTTTATTTTGGCTTATTTGTGTTTTAACATTTATTTTCTTCTCTGATGCACTAAAAGAGGCCGTGTCCGCTCAGGTACTTGATCCGGTTTGAGACCCCCGTCCCCCCCGTGGCGTGGTTACCTGCCCCTGAAGATTGGCACTACGTAGCCGATGATGTGGTTCTCTTTGTCCACCGCCAAATAAGTGGGCTTTGCTCTGTCGAGCACGGAGCCGAGCCGACTCCTGTCCGGTCCCGGGTACGAGGAAGCTCCCAGTCTGGCACAGACAGAAGGCGGTCAGCCGGGCGGGGTCGGCGGCACACGGCGGTGACAGGGGGGTGAGGGAGGGGTGAGGTGATGATGGGGGTGACTGGGAGAGCGAGGGGTTTAGTGGTGGAATCCAGCGTTTCAATTCCCGCCAGACGCCAGCAAGCGCTGAACACCGGCGCGTCCCTTGGATCCAAGGAGGCTGCTCGGAGGCACCGTTGTCCAAAACCGGCGGCGCCGCTCGATGCAATTTCATTTGAAAATGAATATAATTGTATAGAGAAACAATGAATAAGGAAGAGTGGAAATCCTTAAAGGCAAATTGAATGCTGATCAGTGGTGAGCGCTCTCACAAGCAGCTCCCTTGAAAAATCCTCAACATAATCAGATTCATTTGCAGAGCGAGATAATACATATCACACGTCTTCTGGCAACATTCTGGATGAAAACACATTTTTCAAAGACCATCTGTCTGATTTTATACTGCCGGGGGGGAATCAGGGTGTGGGATCACTCTCGCCCTGCTATTTACAGCCCAAGGGTTAGATGGGTCGGGAGAGGTGAAAGGTCAACGGCCCTGAGCTTGTTTGGGGAGAGGGGCGGGAGGGGGGGGGTTGCAGTTGGATCACTTTCGTCTTCTGGGACCTTTTAGGATCCGCTGAACATGACACCTGTCGGGCCAGGACCAGGGAGGCAGGAGAACGCTTACGAAAAAGCATCGTGGGGCGGAGATCCAACGTGAGAGCATCGTGGGACTATTATTATTATTATTATTATTATTATTATTATTGTTATTATTATTATTATTTCCAGTATTTCTCACATGAAGTCGAGGCTCAATGAGGAAAATATGTCAAGGCAGCGTCAGCACAATCCAACTCCTACCATCAAATCACTTTATTAGTGTAGGGAAAAACAAAGGTTCACGTGGCTCCGTCCTGCCCACAGACACTTTTCACACAGACAGCCCCGAGGCAAGACAATTAAACCAGTTCTAAGACCTGGCTGCCACAACCAACTTCCATCCCAAAAGTAGTTGTATTTTTTGTACATATAACTCGTCATCCCATGATGACGCGGGTTTTTGGTATACTATTCTGGAGGTTTTGGTAATACTATTCTGGAGGTTTTGGTCATACTATTCTGGAGGTTTTGGTCATACTATTCTGGAGGTTTTGGTCATACTATTCTGGAGGTTTTGGTCATACTATTCTGGAGGTTTTGGCGCCGTCATCAATGGATTCAGGCGCCAACGACTCATTTCCCTCGGAGGAGAATCGTCAGCTCCTCCTCGCGGGGTCCTGTTCTCTCGTTGTCCTTTGCGTTGCCGTTGGAAACGGGGGGCGGAGCAGCTCTCCAAACGAACCTTCTGACATGTGAAGGCCACGTCGGGGCGGCGGGGAGAGTTTTCCGCGGAAGCGGAAGAATTTAAACACACCTCTCCGTCCGTCCACGTGGAACGCGCCGGACGCTGTTTGATTCATATCATCGACACCTTCCTTCTCCGCTCATCTGACAAAGATGGACAAAGCGGGATAGAAACATCCCAAAATCCTTTTCTTGGCTGTCGTCGTCAGATGAGGTGTCACACATACATGACAGTACATCAAACACACAGAGGACGCATGCCAACTTTATCCAACTCCATGCGGGATCAACAGTTAGGGTGTGGACACTTCAGGGTAGTTAAAGAGAAGGTGGTGTAAAGGGAACTACACCCTGAATGTGGGTAGATGCAGGTGGAACACCAAGTGAAGCAGGGCGGGGTTGGGCTACTCGGCGAGGCGGCTCTAAAGGTGATGGAAAGCGGTGGTTTTGATGGAGGGTGGAGGGGGTGGAGGCGGGGGGGGGGGGGGGTGGTGATGGGCGTTAAAAGGGCGGGTGGCAGGGGGCAGCAGGGTTCTTCCGCTCGGGGCGGAGAAACGGCACAGCCTCCTCCTCCTCCTCCTCCTCCTCCACCTTCTTACCCCCCGACGGAGGCGGAGCCGGAGCCGCTCTGGTAGCTGCCGGCGGCCGAGCGGGCCTCCCGGCTGCGGTAGCTGCGGTCGTAGTGGCGGTGGTGCCTCTGGTAGAAGGGGATGCACCCCGACATGGCCGCGCCCCACTCTGCACCGGGCGTCCCACACCTGTCTGCTCAGCCGGCAACACCAAGAACGCTCCCAGAATTAGAGTTAGACGTTCCCCTCTTTGGAAAAACATGTCCTTCTATATTTGGGGACGTGTCCTCAATCGGTGGCGTCCACACACATTCGCGTGGTCGTCTTTGACGTTTCCTCTACTTGTGCGCGGGAAAGCGACAGAAGAGGATTGGGGCGACATGAGAGCCCTCGACCGTGTGAGAATGTTGCGACTTGAGTTCACGGATTTTTGTTCGTAAGGCCTGGAGGTGATCCACGCGGCCGCATTCTCTTCATGCTTTTCCTAACCCTCTTCCACTGTGTCAGAATTAAGTAAACACGGTCATTCGGACTCCGCTCCGCTCCGTTCTAACGCAACCTTTTTCAGGAGGCGGATGCTTCGTTTTTTTTCCATTTCCTGACGTAGGTCTACAACATCCGCTGACACGCGGCGGTCAGACGCAGGCAGTCGGGCGCATCGTCATCATGCAAATAACGGAACAATCCGCCTTTGTAGTAGTACATCAACTTTTGGAACAGTCGGATCACTTACCCTGGCGGAAAGCCACAAAGTCCCAAGTTTCAACGCAGCGAGGTGCAGGTCCTAAACTCCTGGTGCCAGCGAGCTGTTCCCCTGCAGAGCTTCAGGTGGGAGCGCGAGTTGCAAACAACAAGAATAATATTGGCTCTGCGCGGAATGTCCAGGCTGCAGAGCGTCCTTGTATGGAGAGAGAGCAGATAAATATAGCACAGTGGAGGGGACGCAGATCTGCACCGTATACCCAGCATGCCCTGAGTCCAGCATGAACCCCGTCCAGCATGAACCCCGTCCAGCATGAACCAGTCCAGTCTGAACCCAGTCCAACATGAACCCAGTCCAACATGAACCCGGTCCAGTCTGAACCCAGTCCAGCATCAATCCAGTCCAGCATGAACCCAGTCCAGCATGAACCCAGTCCAACATGAACCTGCTCCCGTCTGAACCTGGTCCAGTCTGAACCCGGTCCAGTCTGAGCCCAGTCCGGCATGAACCCAGTCCAGTCTGAACCCAGACCATCATGCCCTCATTCCAGTCTGAACCCGGTCCAGTGTCTGCAGTGACAACGGCAGTGACAGTGACTTCAGGCCCCTGAGGGGGGCATCAGGGCTCCTTTCTGGGTTCATTTGTTTATTTAGCCACTTGGTTTAAATGTCACCGCACTCTCTGCCAGTCTGACACCCAGATACATAGAATACACACTTCTTTTACAACATAACACCTTTGAAAACACACTGGACCTAGGCTGCATTCCTTTGAAATCGAAATCCAAAATACGTCTGACTTGGATCTAAACGACTCCCTTGTCCTGTTATGTTAACGTGCGTTTTGGAGCTTGTACAACTCGCAAACTTTCCAAACAAACGCAAACACTTTTCATGTTTCCCGAGTGGAGGCGGTGGAACACTTTTAGATCGGAAGCAGGAATGAACGACTTGGAAATGCAGATTTCCCAGTTTCCTCGAAATGCAGCACTCGCTCTGACCCGGGACTCTGCTTCACCGGTTTCGCTTAAATTTAACTCACAAACTGTAAAATAATATTAATAATCCCAAAGTCCACTCTCAAGCAGGCGTGTTACTATTAAACTGGCATCCCGTGTCGTCCTGCCGACTGACCTTTTCAATGGATTTCAAGGTCAGCAATGAACTGTGCAGACCTGAGAGAACGTTATCGGGAAATGTTGTTCATTTTATATGAATGACGATGATTTGAAGGTATGAATATTCATAATATACAATATTACAATATCATTTCAATCTGAAGGTAGCCTTGCTTGTAATTAGGGGTCCAGCCCGCAAGGATTTTTGTTATTGCTGGGATTTCTTTCAATATTTTATTTTCTCTGCGTTTTTAAGCCTTAAAAGTGTCCGGAACACGACATCGGCGGTAGGTGCAGACGTGTTAGACGTCGTGTCGCTGGAGCTTGATCCACATCGATCTACATTAGGAACAGGAATTAGTGGAAAAACTGGGAGGAAGTAGAAGAACGTTGAGACGATGTCATTACTTTGTGACATCATCATCAATCCGTTCAATAACTCTGGTTTCCATCTCAGCTCATCGACATTCGGGGGGGGGTCGCGCTGTTGAGGCAGACCGGGCGGCGCCGCTGCGGCGTTCAAGGTAAACTCGGAAAATCGTGGGGCGTTTCGGAGCGTCCGGAAAAACCATAATACTCACCAAACACCACCAAACTGGACCCCGTGTGTTGCTGCCCGCAGCTGTAGTCTTCCTTTGTTTTACACGTGTTGGATGGTGGAGTGGATTTGTGGGGCCCCTGAGCTAAACCACATCGCTAAGCTTGTAAATCCATGTTGGGTGGATATTGTTGTACAGCTTCTGTCTCTGGTGCTTCCTCGACTCAGTAGAGTAGGAATTATATTGCTGCCTGTAAGAAAATAAATGGCTGTTGAAGCCTCTCTCCCTCGCATACCTCTTTCCTTTGTGTATACTAGTGGTATAGCGTACTGTATACCGTTAAATCTGGTTTGTTATACAGTAAACGTCAAACATACAAAGAGTCGTATTAATAATTATAATGATAATATACTAAATATAGCTTTTACTGTACTTTGTAAGCACTAGGGGTGTCAGAGACAGTGGCTGTGCTTTTTTATGCCACGGATTATTATTATCATTTCAGATAGAGATTAGAGTCAACAAATTGACATTTCATGCCTGGTATGAGATCCTCTTTATGCTGAATCTAATTACAAAACTGAAGTTCCCTGAAGATGAACTATCCCCATGCAACCACCACTCTCTAGTGGTTTGGTGTGGAATTACACGTTGAGATGACAACCACTCAGGTCTAACGATCAGCCATGTAGTAAAGTTAAACCCAATGAGTTATTCACAAGTAGGGAACAAAGAGACAACAAAGGATTTTGTATGATTAGTGTATAAAAGTTGATCACATTCCGAATACAATAATTGTGTTTACATACGTACTGTGTTACACACTTTCTGCTTAGGTATATATTTTCTAAATATTTATATTGTTTACAGTGCTTACCCTGATTCTTACTTACTTTTAGTTTCTACCACTCTTTATATGCTCTCTATTTTCTGCTGTCACTTTTTGCTGCTGTCACTGTGAAAATGTATCCGTTGTGGTACTAATAAAGGTTTATCTTATCTTATCTTATCTTATCTTATCTTATCTTATCTTTCATTTTACAGTCTCCATTTCCCAAGTAGAGAAATGAAAAAAAGTGAACTGCATGTAGGGGGCAAAAATGACATATGGTTCCCTCGTGTTACAGGAATCAAACTTTCCACAGAATGAAGATGAGACCATGAGACTGATGCCGCACTACAGGATGTAAACAGCTCTATGAGTCTCTGGAGATGTTCCCGTTTGGGTTCCCAGGATTAAAGATCCCACTGGAACTCTTTCCACTGGACTCTGTCAAACCGACGAGGACGTATGGACGTAGTGGGCTGAAAATGACTTTGACACTTTAACTGGAGCACTGCGCTTGAGCTGAATTTGAAGGTTTATGTTGCCCACTTGAGTATCTCGAGTTCACCAGACCAGGTACTTCTACTCAATAAAGTAAACATCTTACTTTATATTCTACTTATTCATCTGTTCAGTATCATTGATGAATCACCCGCTCTCTTCCAGGCTGGCTGTTCTCCACCCTCTTCAGTTGGTGGAGTTGGACGGTTGGAGGGCTGGTATTTCTAAACGGAGCTGTTATTTCAGCAGACGTTTATCTCAGCAGCAGATCCCTGATTCGCTGCTCACGGTCATGTTCACATTGAAGACGACTAAATCCACGAGCCGTGACTGGAGGTCTCAACCTGGGGCTTGTCTCATTTGTTCAACAATTCTTTTGTCCCTTATATAAATGAGGTGATGCTGTACGTAGTGGGTTTGTGCGTCATTGTCATCGGTTCAGATTTAGATCCTCACGACAGTAACACCTGTTGTTCGACCCCCTGGAGTCACTTTCTATTAATATCAACCTGTCAATGGCTTCTTTTTTCATTGTCGATGTTTTCATATTCCCGTACTGTAAACTCACATATAATCCAGTGGTGGAAAGTTAACAGTGGTGTTGGGGGTGTGTGGTTCAAGCAGCTACGCCGGTCTTGGGTGTAGGCGATCGGGCCCAGGATCAGGGTGGCCGTACGCCTGTTGCACGTCAGAGTAATCGACGAGCAACAGGTAAAACCCCCATCCACACACCCACACACACGCACGCACAGGAGAGGAGCCCTCGTCATGTCACATGTTTTCCATCCGCTCGGTGCTTGTTACACCTTGTCCGCTGCCTTCAATGAGACTGGTTTGTTTTCAACCCCATCGTCTGGGTCTCTGTGTCGGAGGGCCCTGGAAACACCACCCGGGTGGCGGGCGGCAGGCGGAGCTGCCACACCTTGTTGCTGTCCTTAAATACTCACTTAAGCATGTTCAGCTTCTTTTGACATTTACTCCACTACATTTTAAATATGTATATTTTTACTCAACCACATTTCAAACAGTCACATTGCTTTAGTTTTATAGAAATGTGGATTTATATTTAGATAGCAAGCCAAGCCAAGCCAATAAAAACCAAAACATCATGGGAAGGAATTCTGTGTCATAATTCACAAATACATATAAAAAAACAACTTACAAATATCTGTCAATCAAAAAATGAAAGCTACATTCAAGAGCAAACACTTACGTGGTTTTAATTAAAAATTACAATGTGGTACTTTCCCTTTTATACTATTTGTACTTTTACTTAGGTAAAAGCACTGATCTGTGATATCACCTGACCGTCAACTTGTGATATTTGGACATTGTATATGGGATTGCACCTCGACGTTAACTTGTTTACATTTATATTTATGTTATAACGTTAACCTTTCACATTTCTATCATTTGTACATTTGGTTGAACCTGAACAGATGATCTTTCATTTATGACCCTTAGTGTAACTGTTACTTTTGGCATTGTGTATACTGGAATTGCCCCCTACTGTTAACTCATTTATATTTATATTTATGATACAGATACTGGCTGTACATACGGTTATAGCACCTTACTGATACTCTTTTACACTTGGATTGTTTATTTTGTGTATTTGCACTGCTTTCCTACTTTGTACTAGCCTGGCATCACCGGAACAATTTTGCAAATGTGTGTTTGTCTGGAATCTCTCCGTTCATTTTCAATTTCCAAAGGGCGTTACCAGCGGGCGCAGATCTGGACGCAATTGGATACAACCAATCAGAGCATTGGATGGATCTACAACCAATCAGAGCATTGGATGGACCTACAACCAATCAGAGCATTGGATGGACCTACAACCAATCAGAGCATTGGATGGACCTACAACCAATCAGAGCATTGGATGGACCTACAACCAATCAGAGCAAGGAAACGTGTGTTGAAATCCTGTTTGAAGTACGACAAACACATCGTTCTTATCAACAACAGACATTTAAATCAAATAAAGCGTCCAGTTGGTTTGATACTGTCACCAGGGAAGCAGCCATCTTGGTAAGGTGCCTCAATGGCGGATTCAACCCACCGTTCCTCGTCAGTGGTAGCCATCTTGGTAAGGTGTGTCAGCGGTGCATCATCATCGTATCCGACCCGCCCCATATTAGATAAACGGCTGTGATTGGCCCGACCCCGGGAAGGTCGGGCGGAGACCTGTATGAACGCGAGGGATGGCCAGACGTATTCTGCAGAGCACCTGAATCATACGCCGCGGATCGCTCTGCTTCCCAAGCTTCCTCTGCACTGCAACTGCCGCACAATCATTTCCCTCGGGATGAATAAAGTAAACGTCATCTCATCTCATCTTATCACTGAGTGCCCCCCACCACCAACGCATAAAACCCTCTGAAGGGTCTAACTGGCAGCTTCCTCGTTGGTTCGTCGGCAGGAGGCAGGAGGCTGCAGGGTGGAGGCAGGAGGCTGCAGGCTGCAGGCTGCAGGCAGGAGGCAGGAGGCAGGAGGCAGGAGGCTGCAGGCAGGAGGCAGGAGGCAGGAGGCAGGAGGCAGGAGGCTGCAGGCAGGAGGCAGGAGGCAGGAGGCTGCAGGCAGGAGGCAGGAGGCTGCAGGCAGGGGGCAGGAGGCAGGAGGCTGCAGGCAGGAGGCAGGAGGCTGCAGGCAGGAGGCAGGAGGCAGGAGGCTGCAGGCAGGAGGCAGGAGGCTGCAGGCTGGAGGCAGGAGGCAGGAGGCAGGAGGCTGCAGGCAGGAGGCAGGAGGCTGCAGGCAGGAGGCTGCAGGCAGGAGGCAGGAGGCAGGAGGCTGCAGGCAGGAGGCAGGAGGCAGGAGGCTGCAGGCAGGAGGCAGGAGGCAGGAGGCTGCAGGCAGGAGGCAGGAGGCAGGAGGCTGCAGGCAGGAGGCTGCAGGCAGGAGGCAGGAGGCTGCAGGCTGCAGGGTGGAGGCAGGAGGCAGGAGGCTGCAGGGTGGAGGCAGGAGGCTGCAGGCAGGAGGCAGGAGGCTGCAGGCTGGAGGCAGGAGGCAGGAGGCAGGAGGCAGGAGGCAGGAGGCAGGAGGCAGGAGGCTGCAGGCTGCATTCCTCGAGGCCTTAAAAGGACAAACCCAGGAACGTCAACACCAAGGGAGAGAGGCGGTGAAGCTCAATCCACCCCGCGGGGTGTTTTCACCCGCGAACACCAACCGTATCGTCGTAAAGCATCCGATAATAACGTGAGCGAAGTCCACCGTAAATCCGTATCGAATCTTGGAATTGAATAGCGTTGATTTTTCGATAAGAGGGGATGTTTTGTCACAGCGTACATTCCGTCCTACGATCGGGCCGCCCCTCTTGTGGCGCACGCAGTTGGTTCCGTCCGCGTTGGCTCAGCGGAAGTGACGTTAAAACCCGGAAGTTTGGGCGGTGGTTGGTTGAGAAAGCAGCAGCTCTGCTCGAAGGCGCCCGACTTCCGTCACTTGTCAGGTACGAATCTCCTGTTTTCACGCCTCGGTCCTCGCGTTATTTAAACATTCCACCGGTTCCCGTCGCGGATGTTGTGTTTTTACGCCGACGCCGGACGAAAAAAAAACGGCTCGAAATTCCCGTCCGGCTCGGTCCGTTCTGCGTCAAGTCGTAGTTTGACGAACCGCTGGCGGCGCTCAGATGACGTCATGTCGCCGACATGTATTCGATGCGTTCCGCTGGATTTGAGGAAACAAAAAAAACAAAAACCTTCCTGAAATTATTTTAACAGAAAGTTTTTGCGATGAGACGTTTGAGATTTTTGCTTTTTTTTTTTCCAGCGCGGTCTCGAACCCGGGCGCCTCGGCTAACGGGCTAGCTCGGTAGCCGAGGCGAGGCCGCGGTGTGTTGCGTACTGATGCGGTCCTTTCAAATAAGTTCTGCACGAACTGCTCCTGGTTGGTTTGTTTGTTGGTTGGTTGGTTTGTTTGTTGGTTTGTTTGTTGGTTGGTTTGTTTGTTGGTTGGTTTGTTTGTTGGTTGGTTTGTTTGTTGGTTTGTTTGTTTGTTGGTTTGTTTGTTAAAACAGTTAAAACAAACAGCGTTTTCCTGCCAGAGAGGAGGCTGCTTTTCTAGACCCTAGTTTATCGCGACAGCGCCACCTGGCGAGTTCTAGTTGTAAAGGTTTTATTCCGCCCAAATACTAGTGTCTAATGACATAGTTTCAGGTACAAGTTTAGAGATCAGTTCGGGTATAAGGTTAGGGTTGGAGTGCTGTCCTGGTAATGCAGTCCCTGGCTGTCATTAAAAACTAGTGTCCTGGAACAGCCTCCTCTATTGCAGCAGCATGCCACTCGTGGAAGCAGACTCTCAGGTTTAAAGTCCCTTCCCTAGCAAGGTGAGCGACATCGCTTTCCATCCCACTGCGGCAAGCATCCTGCTGGGGGGGAGGGCACCAGGAGCCGAGTAAAATACATCTCCTGATAAGGGCATTTGGGCTTTATGTACCTTAAAGATGGAAATGGAGCAACCCGCAGCTCCTGGAACATTTCCATTTATAGCAGCGCGAGGGCTCGTCCGCCAGGGAATTTCTACCTCACGGATGGATGGTCTGTCGCCCTGCAGAGAATTCAGTGTAATTAGTCCAACACGCTGGGGTTGATCATGTTGTGTGTTTAATTTTCAGCTTGGGTTTCTGCCGAGCAGGTTCTGTCCCACCAGGTTTGCGTTTTGTGCACAAATATTGTTAAATTCCTACTTTTTGTATTTCTTCCGGGGTATACAACAGAAGGTGTAGTTTGAATTCCTTTTTTAAAGCTATATAACTATTCAATGCTACTTGTTTAATCATTTCTCATGGTTATTAAATATCTCATTTATATTTGGTGTGGATGAGCAAATTAATCACGTTGCACTGATCTACTGTGTGATTGTTCTAGCGCAGGTTTTTTAAGTTGAATAATAAAGCGCTGTCAGTTATTGCTACCGGTTTTAAACTGCAGTAAGTGACATATGTGTATGTCAAGAGACAAGGAATAATATTTGTAAATGTCTGCCCCCCCCACAGCATCCCCAACAACAGCCAACATGTCTAGCAAAAGGGCAAAGGGGAAGACCACCAAGAAGCGCCCCCAGCGCGCCACCTCCAATGTCTTCGCCATGTTCGACCAGTCCCAGATCCAGGAGTTCAAGGAGGCGTTCAACATGATCGACCAGAACCGCGACGGCTTCGTGGACAAGGAGGACCTTCACGACATGCTGGCGTCGCTGGGTGAGTCGTGTGGCCGGGGGTTTTGGACCAAAAGTCCCGGAGACTCTAACTGGGTTGTTCTTCTTCACAGCAGCATGTTTCAGCCTCAAGAGATCTTAAACAGTTTCGGGTTTCTGAGTCACGTGTTGTGTCTACGTGGCTGCCACTTAGAACGAGGTCATCTACAGCGCTGGGGAAACTAAAGGAAGCTTCACAGTGATTAATAAAACCTAAAGGACCCAAGTGCGTGCATGACACTTTTTTTTTTTTTTTTTTTTTTTTTTTTATCAGCGGTTGGCTAATCGTGTCTTCTGGGACGGAGCTGATCCGTATGTTTGCAATCCTCTTTTTGGGTCTTGGCCTCGACTGTTAAGTCTGCGTGGTTTTTACACCCTCAGCTTGATTGTTTCTTTTTAAAATAGTTGATTGGGACTCCCGTACGATGTTGCTTGGACAGTGAGTTTCCTTGGACATGTTTGCTTGTTTTTAAACTTTTTTTTTTTTTTTTTTTTCCCCCCCGTTCTGTGTTTTCCAGGGAAAAACCCCACTGACGAGTACCTGGAGGCCATGATGACCGAAGCCCCCGGCCCCATCAACTTCACCATGTTCCTCACCATGTTCGGGGAGAAACTGAATGGCACAGATCCTGAGGATGTGATCAGAAACGCCTTTGCCTGCTTCGATGAAGAGGGCACCGGTATGTTGTTGATCCACTCTGTCCCAGCGGAAAATGCAGTTGTTTAGTAGAGTTTATTTTTCCCCAGCTTTATTTATTCCAGAGTCGTTGAATTCATTTACAGTGGTGAGAGTACATCGGAATAAAAGGATAATACACAAAAAACAAACACCATTCAACAGTTACATTCATGGGTGGAGCAGTTTGCAATCATGGACCTAAATTGATCCGTAGGTGTGACTTTCACGTGTCAATGTCTGCCGCACAGAAACTAAAAGTAGTTTTTCCAAATGTAAGGTTTGTATGCAGGACTTGGAGCATTAGCTGATCTTTTGAGCAAGTTGAATAATTATTGTAGGACCGATTTTAACAATTTGGTGATGTACGATGGCACCTCGCCGTTAAGAGCTTCATAAATAAAGATGAAATGCACGTCTTTGATCAGGACCACATGGTTGGAATGTTGGTCATGGTGTTTTCAGCTGGAGGAGGGACTGTGGCTCCTCTCTCTGACTGTGTGCGATCTGGTGTCTCAGGTTTCATCCAGGAGGATTACCTCAGGGAGCTGCTCACCACCATGGGCGACCGCTTCACGGACGAGGAAGTGGACGAGCTGTTCAGGGAAGCTCCCATCGACAAGAAGAGCAACTTCAACTACATGGAGTTCACACGCATCCTGAAGCACGGTGCCAAAGACAAGGACGATTAAACCCCTGCCCTTCACCGCCACAGCTAGATCATCCTGCTGCATGTCTAAACTCTAGAAAACCATTTATACGAAACGATAACTGTATGTGAGCTCTCACCCTCTCTGAGGTATTTACCGAACCAGGTACTGGTGTGGTGTCAGGTGCGCCGGCACCGTAGACGTGCAGCTCTGCGGAGCTCAGGTCTTTGCTACTCGTATAACCTGGTTTAGCTGAATTTTTACATTTTATAATAAACTTTTTGAATAAAGCCCTCTATCAAGATGTAGTTTTGTCAACTTCTCTGTCCTGCATAAAGACCACTGAAACGAGCTCTGGAATGTCCCGTGTGTTCTTGGCAGCGTGTGGCTCGTCTCGACTTGAAAGTGCTTTCACGTCCATTAACAAAGCCAGTCGGCGTGTGATGACCTGACAAGCTGCTGGGGCTCATTCCACTGGAGGTGGTGGGCGGTGCTGTTAAAAGGTAAATCCAGTCAGGCTGTTATGGTACAAGCTGTATACAAACATCTTGTGTAATCTTAATCAACAGTTTTACTGTGGGTGCAGCAAATACTTGTCATGGTGTGATTTAATCTAAGTGCTTAACCTCAAAGCGGAAACACGCAGCAGCTTTAATCCAGGAAGTGGGGACATTGCTCTGTGACAACGTACTGAACCTTGTCCTCCTCTGACTGTCGTCTAAGCAGCAGCAGCAGCTTTAATCATGATCTGAATTCCACCAGGTGATGTTTAGGAAGTCTTTAAAAGAAACAAAACAAAAACTGATAATTTAGGAGAAGTATGGATGTGTAGACATTATAAATGCCCACAGAAATATCAGGTAAGGCTGATGTTCAAGAGACTTAACTTGGGGTGGAAAAACAAGCTCAAATGTAAACATTTAAGCACCTGAAACAATTTGCATAGCAAACACTACATTATTAGTGTGCCGTTTCTGGTGGGTAAGAGATCATCGTGGACTTGACTATGAACTATTGCTTGTGTTTGAAATGTCACTATTCTAACTCTAAGCATAGAATAAACTGTTAGGGGGATGGTAGCTCAGGTGGTAGAGCTGGTGGTCTAGTCATCTAAAGGTTGCTGGTTGGATCCCAGGCTCCTCCTGCTAGCATGCTGTAGTGTCCTTGAGCAAGACACTTAACCCCTAATTGCTCCTGATGGCTGCGTCCGTCGGTGTTTGAACAATTGTAAGTCGCTTTGGATAAAAGCGTCTGATCAATGAGTAAATGTAAATGTTATAAAGATTTATTAATAGATACTTGGAAATTAAACGATAATCTCTGGGCTTAAATGGCGGCAGTCCAGCAGCTCACATCAGCATAAATGCACAATAGTCAAAGTAATACAAGAGAAATACATAAATATTTGAAAACAAAGTCAAACAAACTTAAAGTCTGTCTTCAATTTGGCTCAGTCTCTATATGTTTCTTGCCTCAATGGGACATTATCCCAATTGAACACCATGAACATCATCATCCTTGATAAATGAATAGCAGCAGTATGATTTCCCTGTAATTTGCCAGCACTTGATAGGTTATGAATCTCATATGTACTAGTTCTAGCTCCAGAGCGTGGGCCCTGCAGGGGCTCGTCCCGGGTCAACAGGACTTTGTTTTCAACGGCGCCTTGACCCCGCAGCGATCGGCACACGTTGCTGCCCCCAGTGGCGGGCCACGAAACGACACGCCGCGTCATCGGGGGGCATCGGCCAATCGGAGCGCTCCGCCCTCTCTGCACCGGAAGTGAGCGAGGCAGGTTGAGGTGGCGGCGCGACGACCCCCCGCGTCTGACGCAGGCGGCAGGTAGGAGAGGCAGCAGGTAGGGGAGGCAGGCGGCAGGTAGCAGGTAGGGGAGGCAGGCGGCAGGTAGCAGGTAGGGGAGGCAGGCGGCAGGTAGGGGAGGCAGGCGGCAGGTAGCAGGTAGGGGAGGCAGGCGGCAGGTAGCAGGTAGGGGAGGCAGGCGGCAGGTAGGGGAGGCAGGCGGCAGGTAGCAGGTAGGGGAGGCAGGCGGCAGGTAGGGGAGGCAGGCGGCAGGTAGCAGGTAGGGGAGGCAGGCGGCAGGTAGGGGAGGCCGCTCCGTCCTTCGCTCCGTTGACACCGAACGTTATGTCGGTGCCGCAGAGCCACTGGGGTGGGCGTGGAGTGGGTTTCGGGACAAAGTCACCCGAAGGTGGAAGTATTAACCCAGGCAGAGCTAGCGAGCTAACATGCTAACAGCGTCACGCCAGAACAACATGGCGGAGCCTCACGTTTTACTTTTTATTTGTTTTGATACAACTCTCTTCGTAAGCTATAAACAGTACAGTAACAAACCCAAGCGGCACGATTCAGATAAAGGTTTATATTCAGAACAAACTCCTATCAAGGAATGTTGTCATTAATTGGGGATGGTAGCTCAGGAGGTAGAGCTGGTGGTCTAGTCATCTAAAGGTTGCTGGTTGGATCCCAGGCTCCTCCTGCTAGCATGCTGTAGTGTCCTTGAGCAAGACACTTAACCCCTAATTGCTCCTGATGGCTGCGTCCGTCGGTGTTTGAATAATTGTAAGTCGCTTTGGATAAAAGCGTCTGATCAATGTAATGTAATGTAATTAATACACAGGGCACGACACCAAAACAACCAGGGTTGGAATGTTCAAATAGCATAACAAGAGAAGGAATATGAATCTGGTCTGATCGGCTCAATCGTGTGTTTCTCCTGCGTGTGCGCGTGCGTGCACGCTGTACAAGGTTTCCCCATTTGATTAAAGAAAATCCTGTTCCTTTGTGTTATTTCAGGAACGGCTCGGCGTCATGGCTCTGATGCTCACCCGGACACTGAAACTCCTGGGGCAGGCTGCGACATGCCTGCGTCCTCCGGTTGGAAGGAGCTGCATCTCCACTCTCTTCGGCGGGAAGGTTTCGGGGGATTCGGCGTGCCTGTGGACCACAGCCAGAGGCTGCATCCACGCAGGCGCCTGCCGAAAGCTCCAGGCGGAATGCGGGAGCATGCGACTGTCCACCGTCGCCAGGGACCTGCCCCCCTTGGCCGTGGGCTCCGTGGGACTCCACAAGGACGCAGCCCCCAGGTTCCGTCTGACCCAGCTGCACCGGCCCGCCGACACAGAGGAGCGGGCCTTCACAGAGCGTCTGGGCGGCTGCTCCTCCTCGCGCCAGGTGCTCAGGCTGCTGCGCTCGGTGGAGATCACGTCCGACACCATGGCGGCCGCGGCGCTGCACCGACTGGCGGACCTAGAGCGGGACGCCCGCTCACTGAAGGACCCTGCAGTGCTGGAGAGTGACACGGTCAGGGCGCTGTGCTTCCAGCTGGAGCAGGACTCCACCCGCCTGACGGACGGGGGGCTGGTGTCAGCGCTGCTGGCGTGCACGCGCCTCTACCTGGACCCCTGGAGCACCCTGATGGTGCGGCTGGTGTCCGAGAGCCAGGAACGGCTGGACAGGGGGCAGATGACCGTGGGGCAGCTGTGTGCGCTGGGCCGGGCCATGCTGGCCCTCGAGGGCCCGGGCTGTGGGCTGCTGGAGCAGGTGATGGAGCAGGTCCAGAACCGCGAGCCGGCCCAGTGGAGCCCCGCAGAGCTCGTCGCTGTTTACGGCCTGCTGCAGGGCGGCGCGGCGGAGGGGGGTCGCTACCAGGGCCTAATGAACGGCATGCATGCCCACGCCGTGACCGCCGCGCCCCGCATGGGCCCCCCTGCGGTGAGCTCGCTGCTTGGCGCGCTGGTGGCGCTGAACCAGACGCAGGCCATGCCGCTGGTCATCGCACTGTGCAAACAGGCCGTGAGGCACGTAGGGCGGTTCAGTGACGAGGAGATGGCGCTGGTGCTTGGGGCGCTGATCCACTTCGGCCACAGCGACAGATACTTTGTGGGCGCCATGGAGCGGCACGTGCCCAGCATGGCCTTCACGTCGCACCCGGAGACCATCACCAAGGTGATGCACTATTTCGGGCGGAGGAACATCCTGTCGCTCCCTGTGTTCGACGCCGTGGCCGAGAGCTTCGTGTACCGGGCGGACAGTTACAGCACCAGCCAGGTGGCCCGGCAGATCGCGCCGTTCGGGAAGCTGGGCTACCAGCCGCCCAACGCCGGGGACGTGTTCCGGAAGGTGGAGACCACGCTGCAGACGCGCTTCTCTCAGTTCCAGCCCCGAACGCTGCTCAACCTGCTGCACTCCTGCATCCTGGTCGAGAGGTTCCCCGTCAACTTCGTCTCCAAAGTGTTCGGCAGCTACTTCCTGCAGCAACTACAAGGTGGCGGGAGGGAGGAGTTTGGCCTTTCAACAAGTCTGACCGAGTTTGAAGTTCTGCCGTTTGAAGTTGAATCCTCTGCCTGTCGTTCCAGAACAAGGGACCGGGATCGATCGGATCGTTCTGGCTCAGCTGACGCAGCTCTTCATGACGGTGAAGCTGGAATGTCCGTCCTATCAGGTAGAACTAACTGGTTGAAATGAAGGTTTAACCCAAAGTTATTTTGAACCAGTTGTAAGAAGACCCGCGTCGGTGTAGGATGAAATCGAAATGTGAAAAATGTTTTGTTATTTTAAGGGATTAAGAAAATATTAATACATTTGAGACCTGGGACAGTTGGAGGTTATCCTCAAAATAATATCTAAGGGATAATGTACAGCCAAGATGATCATTATTGCAATAGAACCGCTGACGGGGTGATCAGTATATACATTTTGGAGAAAAAGACTGATTAAGGTGATAAATCTTTTTGATAAATCACTCTGTGCGCCGCAGGGTCCTAAACTCCTCCCAAAGTTCAGGGTGAAGTCCTTCCTGTCTCTCGGTCGCTCCCTGGAGACGCCCGTGGACAGTCACCTCTACAACCAGGTCCGAGCCGGGCTGGAGGACCTGCTGGGGGCCAGGTCCTACTTCGCCTCCAAAGTGCTCACCCCGTACTGCTACACGCTAGGTAAATGACTGACGCCTTAGCCTCAGTGTTAGCGTAAGGGCTGGTTATTGCTACTCAATACATTTGAGGTATTGACCAAAATAACCCAATACCAAGTAGTATGGAAACTTCTCCAGTCAAACTCCATTCCATTTTTGTACGATGATCCAGAAAAGAATGACTATTTATATGATTTTGCTCACAGCCAGCGTTTTTGGATGTAACGCTACGTGTGAGTGGTTCACAATCGCAGCAGCAGCTACAACAGTTTGTTAAAGGATCGGTTTATCTTAAAACAACAATCGGGTCCATATGACTATTGAAACAGGTTTTCCTCACTGTGATTATTCCTCTTGTATTTGCCATTTGTTTAAAAAGACACCGCCCAAATACTTCATTGTACAGTTATTTCATAATTATTTCCATAATTTGAACATAGCCCTAGCTTGCATGCTCCCATATTTCACCAAATGTAGTCTGACATCCTGGTACTTTTTACATTTTTTTATGGTTTTAGACTCATTCATACTAAATAGTGTGCTGATAACGGGATGGAAATCATACAATTTTATTTGATGCATCAGTTCCTAGAACTCTACGTTAAAATCACCCCACGTCCTCGTGAGAACAGAATGTATTTTCCGTATTCCACCGGCATTTAGATGTGTGTAGAGTTTTTAGCTTTGTCTTATATATGTTGTTCTTGTTCTTCCACAGATGTTGAAATAAAACTTGACGAAGAAGGATACGTTCTGCCTGCCAGTCATCACAACGACGTCCATAAGAGGTAAACGATGCAACGTGTTAGAGATTGTACAGTGTTTATTCATTTAAAAATAGTCTTTGTTTCTGTGGTGACAGGGTTTTTCATCTAGGGCTGAGTAAGCTGCACGTCTGGTTAAAACAAACATATTGCAGTTGCATTCCAAGTCAAATCATGTTGCTTTTATCCGCATCACCTTCCACTCTTGCACTTGTTCTTAAGCCCCACGGACTCTGAAATAAAAGTATGAACCACGTGGTTGTAAAACATTTTGCTGGTGTTTCTTGTGTTTTGCAGGATCGCACTTTGTATCGACGGACAGAAGAGGTTCACGCTCAACAGCAGGAGGCTGCTGGGGAGGGAGGCCACCAAGCAGCGACACCTGAAGCTGCTGGGATACGAGGTGGTTCAGGTCAGAGCTGTACTCCTTCACATTCTGACCTCCATTAAGGGAGCGCTCTTCAGTCCAGTTGACTTTTCCTTCAGTTTATATAATTTGGGGTGGGCTGCGCCAAGATTACATAATTCTGCGTTCTCTTTGCAGATTCCCTTTGATGAGTTTGAGAAGCAGCAAAGCAGCAGAGACGTGGTGGAATATCTCCACCAGAAGGTTTTCCCTCACAGCTACAGGCTGAGCTGGTGACCCCCACCCCACCCCACACCACCCCACCACAACCCCCAAAAAGCTATGGATTGCACTTATGGACGATTCATTGTATAATAAATAAAGTTATTTTATACATATACAAACATTATGACTTTATGGATATATATATATATATTTTGTCACAAAGTTTGGGCATGAAAGTCTGAAAATATAATTTATTTTGTTGGCAACAGATTTTCTGCAGTAGAAAGTTAAAAGAATGAAAGTTCCAAGAGCCAGGTGGAAAAAGATTTGTCTTTAGAAAAAGAGAATCGGAATCAGTTCTCGGCGCCGCCACCTGAAGCCGGAGTGTGGTGGATAACTACAAAAGGTTTACGACACAGACGGGGGGGGGGGGGGGGGGCGCTCTATGTGGCCGGGATCTGCGGGAGGCCGAACTCGTCCACCAGAACACCGTCCTGAAACACAGCAGGGGGGGGGGGGGGGGGGGACCTCGGTGTTACAAGGAAAGGAAGTTGCGTCGCAGCTTGAGAGACGGAACGCTGCAAAACAAAAGTCATAAAAACACAACAACATCCGAGTAGGGCCGAGGCGCCGCGTCAGCTGCTCTGATAACTCTTTTTTTTTTAAATGTATATGATGATATTATATAAGAGCAAATTTTTTGAGTAAATTTTCACTAAGTTAAATTCTATTTGTTTTTTTAAGCTATATTTTATGTGTGCTATGTGATTGCTGCTGCAACTCTGGGGGTTAATAAAGTATCTTTATCGTATTGTTGTTCAGAAGAGGGATAACAAATAGTGACAATTTGAACAGTTTAATTGAAAATTTAAAAACGCAGGATCTTAGGAACGAGGGGTCACATCCCAGCAGCTTTTCTCTGTTTTGAACACGGGTGCTTAACGTGCACGTATGGTGTAAAGAGAGGAGTACCCTGTTGGTGGACCTGTCCCCTGGAAGTCCTTCTGGGATGGACGGTACCGAGGACGCCTCGTCCAGGTAGGAGCTGTCGTCGTCCATGAGGAGCTCGTCTCCCAGTGCGTCCAGCTCTGCGGACACACACGGACACACACGGACACACACACACACACACACACACACACACACACACACACACACACACACACACACACACACACACACCTTAAAAATGGAAAAACATAACAGGCACATAATGCTCATTTATCAAAACACAGCCTATCTAGCTGTAAAATCAAATGCATGATCATTTACTCCTAATTAACTTTTTAACATGTAAACGTTGGCATCAGAACGCTCTGCGTGGGCACAGCGACACCAACCTGCTTCCAGGTCGTCGTCGTCGATCTCGGGCGTCCCATAGCTTCTGCTCAGAGCCTCCTGGACATCGTTTGCGTCCTCCATCATGTCCTCCAGCTGGTCCTGGAGATCCTGCAGGGTTGGAAAAGGGGATCCACGTTGAAACTGGACTTGTGGTGTGGAAGAGCCAAAGTGGAACTTTTCCAAGTAGTTGCTCGTTTCTCTTATTTTGGCTCCAAAGAACGACCCTTTAAACACCAGGAGTGTGGTGCATTATGAGAAACGGCAAGAAGACACAGACGAGCCAACAGTCTAGGAAGCTGTGAGTATGTGTGTGTGTCATTAAATATATTTAACATTTAAAACATCTCATGAAATTTGGGTGTTTATGAATGCGTTAACAGGCGCAATGTTTTCATATTTCAAATTCTTATTTCACTGAAAACCCACCTAAAATTAATATAAATTTATATTGGGTATTTAAAATTTGTACAAAAGTCTGAATTTATTTTGAGTTTAGAAGTTACATCAAGGAACACAATATTTTTTTGCGTACTATACACACCAGAACCCACCAATACAAGCAGTGCAGAAAGTCATCCATTACCTCACAAACATTTAAAACAACTAACGGAAGTTAAATAGAAACATGTCGCTGAATACCTCGATCTGGTCGATCTTGACGTTCTTGTAGGCCTTCTTCATCTCTTTGGCCCCGATTTTCATGGCGTCGACCTAAACAAAAGCTCACGTGAGGCACGAAAGCCGAAAAAAAACAGAGCCCTGAGAGCAGATCAGGACTGGCCTTGGCCCCTCACCGTGGTCTTTGTGTCCTTCAGGGTCTGGATGGTGTAGTTGGCCTGTTCCATGTTGAACGACTGCTGCATCAGGTTGTCTTTCTGGCCCTCGTACCTGCGGCACGGCACGTTCAAATCATACGTTTTATATAGTAACACATTTGAAATAAAACCTTTAAATATGCTCCTCATGACTGGATTCAGATCGACAGCACCCAGTTTTACCACAACGACTGTGACATTCCATCAGGTTTTATCAAGACAGCAGTCATGATATTTTATTGTTTATTCGCTCTCTCCTTTTTCATATTTAAACCAAAGAATCTTATTACTGCATCTCAGAATCAGAATCCATTTATTTCACCATGTACGCTTCCACACATGAGGAATTTGTGATGGCAAAGATCGGTGCACTGCTAACAGTTTGCATAAGAACTATTTGCAGTCTGAAGAAAAATAACATAAGAATAGCAAAATGTACAAAAATAGCCAGATTTTCTAGGAAAAAAAGCGAATTAATAAATAAAAATCCAAATAAATAAAGAATATAATATTCTCCTTATTTATTTGGATTTTTATTTATTACTTAAAAAAAAATAATGAAAAACTATACATGCACTCGACTGCAAGCTTGTATGAACTGAGCCTGAATTTAGTTTAGTCTAAATTTACCCTGGAAACGATAATTAGGATTTCAACTTATTCAAATTGTATTTAACATTCGTATCACTGCCACAAAGTGTTAACGACAGTGAATTACATTTGTTGAGATAGACATCTGATAAACCTTCACTTTTGAAACCAAATGTGAACTACATTCAGCCTAGACAGTCTGTGCGTGTGTATATATATATATATATATATATATATATATATATATATATATATACACACACACACACACACACACAATTTGTGTGTGTGTGTGTGTGTGTATGTGATATGTATACAAATATGTATATTAAAGCGTGAGTTTGTTTTTGACAATCCAAATGTCTCCCAAAATGTTACACAAGAAACAGGTAAAAAAATATAACCTCATGATATACTCTCATCATACTTAAAATCTTTTCCTCACATCCGACATCACTCACATTCTCTTCTGTTTCAGAATCCGCATTGCCTTCTGCTTGACCATGTTCTGGTGAAAGGAGGAAATACAAACCGACATTTATGACTCAAAATAAAACACTCACTACACACTGTCTTTACTGTACTGGACGTGAAACTCACCTTGGCCGGTCCATCCCTCATCTTTTTCATCTGATCCTTGTACTTCATCAGCTCAGCATCTAGTCTGGCGATCTTCTTCTCGACGGACTCGGCTCGCGAATCCACCTGTCAGCGTCACGCGGAGGAGAGGGACGACGGTGAAGTCACATCAGGAGCAAACTTAAGACCCAATGATGTGGAACCACTCTCAAAATGGAGGCATTTAAATCAAATCCCAGTCAGTGGTGATGACAAATCCCTTCTCCACTGCTGACAGTGAGTCAACAGACAAGACGTCAGCACAGCTGATGCCAATCAATTATCTGATGTTTCTACAGCGTTCTATATGTCGATCGTCATTGTTGTATCGGGACACTGAGAATTATACCATGTATTCAAATTAAAAGCACTTGTCATATCCGGTTCCCCGATATAATAGAGCCTAGAATACTTCATGAGGTACGACTGAACCTTTTTTCCTGCAGGTGACGTTCATACAGATACTGATTAACATTTACAATAAAACACCATATGAGTCACATAGGATGATGTCACGGAATCATTGATAATTTAAAGGATGTGGCGCCAATGGATCGATGGTAAGCAGTTCGATGGATCCTGTCCCCAACTCGTCTTTTTCAAACTAAAGTACTTGACTGTGAAAGTTCAGATATTTGCTTGGGAAAGTCGTTGCACGCGTTGACACGCTGCAACAACTTCATAACAATACTCGTCTCAACCAAAACCTGCCTAGTTGTAGTCGCCTAAAGGCCCTTTTGTCATCTCATGAAAACCAGAAGAACTGGTTGACGACCAGCAGCTCAGCAGGGAGATGTCATTCCATCCAGGGATAAATAACTCAGATGACGTGTACACTACACAAGTCATGGGAGGATCCATGAAGGGCTTGTTTTGATTTCTCCCGTTTGCTGACCCCCGGTCAGTGACACGGGATCCCAGTTTGACAGAAGTAAACACGGATGGGAAACCTCACAGATAAACGTACGTTTAAAGTAAAACACCAGGAAACGTATAAAAGTGATGTAATTGTTGTTGTTCTGGGTAACAATGGCGACCACGGAGCAGCAGAGTCTGCTGCCTGTTAGCCTGTTAGCCGAACCACAGAAGGGTCTCTTTGTTGACGTCGCTCCACACGTTGCCTCCAGATAAACTCACCGTTCCGATACAGTCCGTGAGGTTCGGCGGCGGGCCCTTGGGCTTCCCCTTGCCGAAAATACGGTTCATCTTGGGAGCGGAGCCGCGAGGTGGACCTTCCCCAACGCGGAAGTAGCGCCGTAGTGCGGAGGCGGAGCTGGAGCCGCACCCGGAAGTGGAGGCGCGATGACGTCACAAGGTTCCGCCACGCCCCCGATCATCTTCCAAAAAACTTCCAAAGAAACATTTTGAAACCTCCAGTCATTAAAACAATGATTACAATTATAATGTAATAATAAGAATTAAAAACATATATTCAAATAAAAAGGCTGTATATATATCATATATCATATATTGTTTTCATATCTACACTAAAGCCCTCAGTCGCTCAACCTCCAATCTTAATATTTCACAATGAATTAAAAAATGTTTTAATATTTTCTATGAATCTCCCTGACTTTGTGCTTTCGCCTAAATCCCTTTGACTTACTTTGTGAAGGTGTAAAAGTAGTTAGGTATATATGTATAGATATTAAATGGGAGAAATATATATTTGGAAATGTTAAAATAAATATCATACAGTCAAAATGAACAACATAATAAATAAATATAAAGCCAACCGGGGTACCGCGGACCCCAGTTTAGGAACGAACCCCTGCTGCATCCTAACACTGCCAGGGATTTGGGGTCCGCCACGTCCGCTGGGCGGCGCTGTCGGTGTGCAACCGCGTTGCGGCGACGGAGAACCCGGGGAAGGAGGGTGGTGAGGAGGGTGGTGAGGTGAGCTGACCCGTCCCATCCCACCAGCACCACCCGCGCCGCTTCCGTCCCGTCACGGAGCGCGGGCGGGGCCCCGCTTCACGCAGGGCGGGCGCGGCCGTGAGAGGCGGCTCCCCAGGCCTTTCCCCTTGCAGGGAGGCCTGGGGAGGGAAGAAGAAGAAGATGAAGAAGATGAAGAAGGCGGAGACGCCTGCAAAGCACTGGGAGGCCCAACGCCCACCGTGCACGTGGTCACCAACAGATGTTCTGTGTGGTAGCAGGGCAGGGACCACGCCTCTCGTTCACATTCCCCTCAATATTCAAAGACTTCTATTACCGGGCGTGTATGAGCATTGGACTGGTCTAGATTTCCCGTTGGGTCGTGGATCTTGTGTCTATGAATATACAGTATTCTCTGCGAGGGACGCACCGATTCCGATTCCCATATTCTAAGATATTCCAGAATTTCACAATCGGTGCATTTTCTACCATTTCAAATCTTTATTTTTTTTCCCAATCCCACAAAACAACCAGTTAATTTTATCAGGTAACAGTACGAGGAGGAATAAATTACATTTGCATGTAAAAATAACAACAACAAAAAAAATACATATCATATTATATTGATATTATACTATGATATTAGATGTACCACTTAAAATAGTAACGGTTGTATTTCGTACACTTTTCCCGTCACTTATCCTACATGCTGTATCTGATTCTGACTTGATATTATAACACATTCAGAAGCGAGTAGTTAGCACGAGCGAGGACTAAACTTACTCCGCTGATAAATGTACATATCAAAGCAATGATCCTTTACTTCTACAGATCCTCTTGTTATAAATGAATATGTACGTAATCTGTGCCGTGCTTTACAGTTGAGTGGATATATTTCACACATGCACAGCTTAGATGTCGATACTCACATTTCTTACAGTGAAATCATGACGTCATGCTTCGTAACAATATGCGCGTGAAGGCAAAAACCGCACGAAGTCTAATTTCTATTTACACCACGAACCTGGAGTCCAGCTTTTCATACTGGATGTGACTCCGTTGTCAAAGGTGATGGAGAGCCCTCTGTCAAATTTGAAATGAACATTCCCGTCCAGGATCTCCACGTTAACTTACCTCGTCCATGCAAAAAAAATAAAATAAAGAAACTCAAATGAGTTCAATCAGTAAAACCATTTTGAAAGTGAATCCGATTTCATCCTGGACTGTGGAAGGCACTTCTAGGCCGCTGACACTTGGAAGGGAAGAAAATAACAAAAAGAGCAAAATACAACAAAACACAAAAAAGTCTAATAATTATTTGTAGAACAAGTACATAGAACTTGTCTAAAATTACATTACATTTTTTCACGAGTATCTACATCATTTCAATATTACGCCACAAAATAATCAAGTACATTCCTGAGAAACTTAAAATATTATTTTCTGGCTGGCTCCTGGTTTGAAAAGCCCCAAAAAAGAGGTTTGCTCTGAAACGAGTGTATCCGACCGTCATGAGGTTTTGGAACCCCCAAAGGGCAATATTTAAACCGTGACCTCAGCTGCCACCGTGGAACTCTTTGGGAGAGGTTTAATCAAATTGATATCGAGTAATTTCTACTTCCTGCGGAGCCAAAACGCCCCCGTCAGGCTCAGAGCATGGAGGACGAGCGCCCGGCCAACCGGATTAACCCCCGGGACCCCGGCACGCATTCCAAGGACGCTGGTGCGGTGCTGGGTACCGGCCAGCGACCTCTGACCCCAGCGCAGAGCGGTCTGGGCGTTCACTGCATGGAACTCTGTCATTAATACTGATCAGGCTTGGCTCAATCATGCCATTCATCAACAGAATACTGAATACACCGGACAAGGACATTATTATTTACGCGTCTCTATCGGCACAAGTTCAAGTTCAAGTTCAAGAGATTATTTGTCACATACATATACATACGGTCATACATATATGCAGTGAAATGTCATGACACCCGGTGATTACGCACAATAAGCTCTATAAATACTAAAAAATACCAAAATGTGCGTAATCGACACAAGGTGCTCGCAATGACGCAAGGTGATCTGCACGACGGGATGAGAGGAGTTGAGGTTTGCAGCTTCATTCCAAAGTCAGCGCGATATATACAACAGAGGTTTCTGGTGCGTTTCAGTCCAAGCGTTTCAAGCGGCGGGTGACGTTTTTGGATGTAACAGCGCGCAGCTTTCACTGTGACGGCGTGAACTGATGTCGGAGAACAGACTGAAACGTGACCGTAGGATGTCACCGAACACATCCGGGTGAACCCGCCAGGGCGGTCACGAGGCGCCTTGGAGGGAACGGCGCCCGGCGCTACACCGCCGACGTCGCCTGGGTGAGTCCCAGCTCATTTGAGTCCTCTTTCTGGAAATTGCCAGATATTGACGCCAGCTCCGGTGTTAGTCACGCGGGCTTGGACGTCCCGTCCGGACACCGCAGGGGGACGGGCGCCTCCCGCGCCGCCCCGCGGGCGCTGCCGGTCCCCGAGCCCCCGTTGGGCCTCAGCTTGGCCGGGAGGCAGAAGTCCTTGAAGCAGCGCTTGAAGTTCTCGTCCAGAAAGGCGTAGAGCACCGGGTTGAGGCTGCTGTTGGTGTAGCCCAGGGCCACGCAGAAGAAGTAGGCCGCCATGACGCCCGTGGTCTCCGGCACGCTGGCGAGCGCCTTCACCAGGATGAAGATGTGGATGGGCGTCCAGCAGACCACGAACACCACCACCACCACCACCACCAGGCGGGTGATCCGCCGCAGGTTGCGGTCCTTCTCCCGGGAGCCCGACAGCAGGCGGACGCTCTTCAGCCGCAGCACCATCAGGGTGTAGCACACCGTGATGATGAGCACCGGCACCACAAAGGCAAGGACAAACACGCAGATCTTCATCAGCGTGTCCCAGTAGACGTACGGCTCCGGGAACTGCAGGGCGCACTCCGTCGTGCCTGAAGGAGGGGGCGGGGTGGGTGGGGAGAGGGTGTATTAGTAAATGCCACGTCATCACACTCCACCTTCCGCTTGGACCCTGAGTTTACTGTTAGGGAAGAGCTACACTTTAGCTTTGGGCTCATCCTAGTCTCTTCCTGTATGTTTGGACCAATCACGTTGCTGGGGGCGGGGCTCTGTTAGCGTCAGACCATTACATGTAATGAGTCCCGACCGGAAACAGCCTGACCAGTGGAACCGGAACAATAACATGCAATAACAAAGGGGACGTGGATGACCGTCGATTGCCAGGGACTAACAAACCCCTTCAGGAAAGGACCGCTGGAGGGGTTAGCTACTGGTCATTGCAATCTCACTTGGGCTGGGTGTTGAAATTTGATGTGAAATCTAAAGTGTCCAGCACCAGTGTTTGAACCTTGTTTATTCAGGTAACTGGTGTGATGCCCAGCCAGAAATCTCATACTTTTCTATTCATAAATGAAGATAAATCTTGAAATGTGGGAAGGTTCGGTCATTCTCTCCCATTTGTTTATTAGTAATGTTTTGACCACAAGTGGACTTCTGCTGCTACTACTGCTACTACTACTACTGTGATTAATAATGATAATAATAAATATAGTTGCAGGCAGCAATACACAGGGTCCGGTTCAATCGGGTGCGTTTAACAGTTTTCTGGGTTCTCTGAAAACGCAGCACAATTTTCAGAGTTGACTTGAACGCAGCATGGGCTCCCCCCAGTCTTTCGTCTCCCGGTTGCTCGTCTGGCGGAGCAACCACTATGCGGTCTACACAGCGCAACGCTCCTCTCTTTAAAACAACCGCCTGTGAAGCAGAACTTCTCACTGTCAGAACTCACGGGCCATCATTTATTTGTTGGGTTTTTTACTTGGATTACATCTTCAGTAAGTTACGTTTCCATCGAATACGAAAAACTTTGTGGTATTTCTGTGGGTTATTTCCATTGCACGGTTTTTATTTTTCCGACGCCTCGCTGGATCTTGAACACATCACCCTGTCGCACATTTCAGTGTTTTCGAGGGATGAGGACATTTGACTTTTTTTTAAAATTATTATTCTTTTCATTAATCCGGCAAAGTTATGTGGATCACAGATTAAAAATATAAATCTAACAGATCTACTGACATCTACCAGGTAAGAAGCTTTATAAATATACACGTAAATCCATAGGTTGGTAACATCTAAATGTCTAATGGCCCATCGTTAAAGTTCAATGGACGGGTGTGTTTTGGCTCTCTGTTCCGGTGTTAACATTGATATCTCTGGAATGTCTCTAAATTCTGACACTGATATTGTTGGGGTTTTATTTTGTAGAACTTACTCTGGTGCATGTCAGTTGTCCTTAGAAGCATTTATATATTTATTATATTTAATACGCTGCACTTTGTTTAATCCAATTGTCTTTTGGTGATACTCTATTTAAAATGTTTTCAAACATAAAAGAGGTTAATAGTAATAAAATAGTACTTGTTACTTGTAACTTGGTATGGTTGAGAGTTTGTATCTTGGTGAGGTTGTGTTTGTTGATCACAAACTTCATCCACAATAATAGACCGATCTGGATCAAACTCGGACGACGGCATGTTGGAACTGCCCCGAATGCACATCTCATTCAGAATATCTGTGACTTTAGGAGCTAAAATGCAGTTTATGGATGTGTCAACTCATTAGGATGCAATACTTTACGTTAGTACTTCGAACAACAGTCATTTACACGGTTTATTTGATTTACAAGGAATTAAAAGTAATATTTACAGTATTTACAGGTTGATGTATTAACAGTTCATATTTACAATAATGCAATATGTTAATTGTTTATTCATTGCACTTAGAGTTTGTGTGGATAATTTAAAAGGTATAAAATCTCATTTATATTACATATATTGTATTTGGGAACAGGTGATATGGTTGTGGCTTACTACATTTTTTAAAATTTTAAATAGGAGAGTGGGAGACACACGGTTTTCTGACCTTTCTATCACTCCCCGCCATGAACGGTTCTCCCTCCTATAATTTAATATAACTTTGGAAGTGGACACTCGCGCTGTGCCTGTTTTTCTTGTGTGGAAGTTAAAACAGTTTAAAGGTGACGAGCGCACGCGGGGATGGCTTTGGAAATGGATCGGGCTCGGGGAATGTGACAACAGGCGCAAGCCCTAATTAATGACCACAGGGTTGTGGTCAAGGGGCGGCCCGAGGGTGCGAGCCTTGCCCTTAAAACACGGGAACTTTTTATTTCCCCCGGCAGATCGACTTCCCCCCACCGTTGCTGGTCTGGGTGCCCCCCAGCAGCAGGGCGGGGACCCCGGCGGCGGACGACAGGATCCAGATGCACACGTTTATCATCTTGGCCTTGCGCGGCGTGCGCAGGTCCAGGGCGCGGATGGGGTGGCACACGGCCACGTAGCGGTCCACGCTCATCATGGTGAGCGTGAAGATGCTGGTGAACATGTTGTAGTAGTCGATGGCGATGAACACCTTGCACATCACCCCGCCGAACGGCCAGGTGTTCAGCAGGTAGTCGGTGCTCTGGAAGGGCATCGTCGTGGTAACCAGGGCGTCGGCCAGGGCCAGGTTGAAGATGTAGATGTTGGTGGCGGTCTTCATCTTGGTGTACCTGCACGAGTCGAGAAATAGAGGTTCCAGTTACACTATTGGGAAGTACTACTTCTGCTACTAATACTACTACTACTATTATAACTACTACTACCACTACTACTACTACTACTACTACAACTACTACTACTACTACTACTACTACTACTACTATTACAACTACCACTACTAATACTACTACAACTATTACTCCTACAACTAGTACTAATACAACTACTAGTCCTACCACGATGCGCTCCATCATGGACTGCTCCGTTTCCTTATGGAACGAAAAAAAACACTGGTAACGGGAACACTTCCTCACCCGCTCTCTTACTCCTACTACTACTACTACTACTACTACTACTACTACTACTGCTGCTATTATTACAACAACTACCACTACATCTCCTTCGCAGGACTTAGTGAAAAAACAATTTACCGGAAGTTGAAGAACGTTGAGGTACCGTGATTTGTTTGTGAAGAGGCGCTTTGTGATATCATCAACCAATTTGTCCCATAGGTGCGTGTTTGGTTTCTGGAGGGGCCTTTGCATCAGGCGAGGTGCGCGGTGTCGGGTTGCACGATAAATCGTATTTTTATCGTCGTTGCGATGTGAACATGTGCAATAAACACATCACAAAAGACTGAAATGTGATGAATAATAAAAATAATTTTATTAAATAAATCTGTCTTTATTTTTAATTATTTATCCAGCCCAGAGACGAAGCCATCCGCGATCGATTTACTATGGCGTACGTAGCTTAGTTTTAATGTCTTATTTAAATGAATGTTCTGTTTGATTGGTTGGTTATTCATGTGCAATTTGTTAAATAAAAGCATGCTCCAATTAGTCAGTTTCATTTCTTAATGCAGTGTGCATAGGCTATTCAATGTTTCATCTGGGTCTATGTAATTGACCTGCAATGGACCTATTACAGAAGAAAGAAATACGAACTGTATTGCTAATATGCAAACTTCAATATTTGTTGATTTATTTCGCAAGTCATATCGTCATCAAACATCGCAAATTTTCCTCGTATCGTGCAGGCCTAGCGCCGTGTAGACTCCATTGGTGTGAAGTGGTTGCTTCGCGCAGGATTCACACTGGTTCGAGATGACACAGAGCAGGAGCCGATGCTGCCTCCAATGGAAACTCGGAAAGTTCTCACTTGTGCGAGTAGTAACGCTGTTATTCGGGGACCAGCCCGCAGACAATTACATTTACAGACAATTAATTTGGTTATATGTCATCTTGAATTGTAACTAGTTATACCATGCAGTGTCCGCACTGCGTCACCCAGGAACAATCATAATTCAAGGCATTCTCCAGGACTATCTAAACAAAGTAAGTCCAAGGTGTTGGAAACTTTTTAAACTTGTGCTGTGTCTCACAGAAACCGAAAAACTGTAATACGTACTTAAATGAGATCAACTGGACCCTGTGTATTTCTGCCTGCATCTATATTTACTATTATTATTATTATGACAATTATAATAATAATTAATAATAATAATAATAATAATAATAATAATAATAATAATAATAATAATAATAATTATTATTATTATTATTATTATTTACATGTGCATAGTATGTTTTTCAAACAAAGTCAACAAAGTGCTTCACAAAAGATTTGCAGAATCCATGCGTGTATGTGTGTATTGCACAGACCATTGCATTTCAGTATCACATCAACATCAACATAACATCATCTCCTTTTACACAGCGGTTAATAGTCCATCTGCTTTTCTCAATATGAAACAGATCCAACACAAAAGGTCGTAACATGTTGTATAATGTGCAGCTGGAATGGTGATGATTCAGCAGTAAACGTTATCTGGAGAGGTGTGAGCTCACGCCTTCCCTAATGAGTTGGGGGGAGGTGTGGGCGTGTCACTCGGGGAGGTTTTTCGACGACTGTGCACATGAATCACTGTGACGTTGCGTTGATTAACCATTCGAATTGCTTCTGTGGAGTCAACATATCACCTCTCCCCGAAGAGGAACCCTAATCTACGACGGCCAGATGTAGTAAATACTGCAGTGATACTGTAGTAGTACCCGTGTGCCCGAGACAGACGGCGCTATCAAACAGAAAGATGGCCGCTCCGACCGGAGGTAGAGAAATTGGCCCCGGACGCCTGGTCTGAGGTGATTGTCTGCGGTTGCAGATCCTCCTGGGACGACGACGCAGCAGTCGATTTGTCGCCCTCGTCATAAAGAGAGGACGCGGGAGGGTCCGTACCCTCGACGGAGCACCGCTGGCGTCAGCTGTTTGTCAACTAATATCACCTCGGCTTTGGTGGAATCCAGAATGATGTGAGGGACACGATCCTATTTATTTCATGATGTTGAAACTCGCTTGGTGAATTACAAACGGACGTTTCGAGCAGCTTGCAGGGTGCAATAGATTCTAAGTCAATATGCGTACAGGGGGAGATACAGCTCACGTTTACACTCAGCATCGTATCAATATTCGTTTGTTTGTTTTCTTCGGATGCAGTTTGGTTCGTACCGCTCAATAAGGTGTATGACCCAAAACAACACAGGAGTGAATGTGGCACCTTTGCCATTAAGTGACTCAGTCTGCCTGCAGCACTTTTATAGACTGATCTGTTGGCACCCGGTAACAAGGAGCAATTACTTAGAATAACTTATAATAACAACTGACAAAGTCCGAACGGAAAGAACGTGGGGAGCTTCCTGGTGTCCCTTACGCGTCGTGTTTGAAGGGCCTCAAAGTGGCTCTCGGTCCTAATATTTACCTCCAACACGCATGCACCCTGGGCGGCTCGTCCCTGTGTCTTTTTAAGAATAAGACACATTTTCCAACTTTAAAGTGGTAATCCATTAGATAGTCCGTGTTGGGTGTATTACGCCACGAGTCCCAGAGTTACGTTCAAAACGGTTCCATCTTCCCTCACTTACTTTTCCCCAAAGTTTTCATTGTTTTCTGTAGGATTGACTACATTTTTAAACTTTTTTCCTTTGGTCACTTTGAGGGGGTGGGGATATTTGTTTGTTCTTATGTTGTGAATATTCATCAATATCCACAGTTTACTGACCACAACTGGCTAAACCGCTTGATCTAATTCACGGTGGCTGCTTTCCACTTCTTGCGTGCGCCACGATCAGCGGCGGACCCTGCCACCAACAATGGAAACAACAAGTACAAGCAGCATGCACAATGCCAACAAACGCTGGACGGCTGTTTCTTCAAAAGTGCCAGCTAGATAAAAACATGGAATGGATTTCAAATATGGGATTTTTTTTTAAACTAAATAATCTTCCAGTTTTCCACTTTAAAACCCAGGCCATGTCACTGAAGACCTCACCTGATGATCACATACATGACCAGGCAGTTCCCGAACAAGCCCACCACGAACACCAGGGAGTAGACCGCGGTGATGGTGGGGATGATGGGGGACATGGGGTCGTGGTCCCAGCTCCCATCCTGGGCACCGGTGTGGTTCTCGGGGAGTCCCGTGGACAGAGAGGTACGGTTCCCCGCGCAGTCCTCGGCGGCAAGAGTCCAGAAGCACTGACCGTCTTCCTTGGGCATGTCCACCGGAGCGCTCTCCATCTTTACGCACGGACCTGCGCGCAAAAACAAATCCACAAAAAAGAGAGAAACCACAAAATCGGGATTTGGATTATGACCTCAGGATGGCGTCACCAAACAGGTAATCCGTGCGGAATGAATGACTGTTTCGCAGGAGTAATCATGCAGATTG
The DNA here is from genome assembly GCF_960531495.2 of Zeus faber. Lineage (NCBI taxonomy): Eukaryota > Metazoa > Chordata > Actinopteri > Zeiformes > Zeidae > Zeus > Zeus faber. The sequence continues at coordinate 2,976,616 of NC_137206.1, read as the reverse complement.
GGGATACACGCACCGCGCTGCAGATTTGGAGGCGCGCACCAGTGCGTCTATCAGTATTTTACGCACGGACCCGGACAAAAACAAATCCACAAAAAGAAAGAACCGGCAAAAGTCTGGATTTGGATTTTTACCTCAGGAGCGTGTCACCAAACAGGTTATCCGTGCAGAGTAAATGACTGTTTAGCAGGAGTAATCATGCAGACTGGGGACACGCGCACATTAAACGGCAGATTTGGAGACGCGCGCTACGCGTCCATCAGTATTATACGCGCGCACTTGGTCACTCACCCTCCGGATCAGCCTCGAATTTCCCGGAGAAACGGAACAGATCTCAGCGCGAATTTCTGTGTCTTCTCGGTCTTATTGAGGCGGGAGCTCGACAAACTTTGTGGAAGGTGGATGGTGCGTGTGGGGGCTGCGGAGGAGACGTACTGGCCCCCCACCCCCACCCCCACCCTTCAGCCCAAACATGACATCAGAGGAATGAGAATAAAAAAAACAGCAGTGCACCCATTTATGAACCACAACACATACACTGTATATAATAATAATAATAATAATAATAATAATAATAATAATAATAATAATAATAATAATAATAATGATAATGATAATAATAATAATAATAATAATAATAATAATAATAATAATAATAATAATTATTATTATTATAATAACAATAACAATAATAATAATAATATAATATATTATATGATATAATTTATGATAATGTTAGTATTGTTAGTATTGGTAATGGTAAAGTTATGGTATAATTAATAGTTAGTAATGTTAATATTATTATGATGCCATTAATTAGGGGTCACGCCCAAAGTGACCACTATTGATTTTGTTCGGATTTGTATTATTCTTCCAGCCATTCTCCGGCTGAAGGTGCCTAGCGCTCAGAATCCGTGGAACCCATGGACACTAAACTAATGAATTGTATTCGGGGCAGTCCAGACATGCTGTGGTCCAAGTTTGATTCACAAAGGACCATATCTGTAGGAGGAGTTAGGAAAATACAGTGACGAGAGCGGAAGGACACGGAAGTAGTGGAGCAGAGTGCTTTGTGACATCATCCAATTTGGTATTTACATGTATGTGCTTGGTCTGACTCTGAAGGGGCTCTCACATAGGTGCGGTGCGCGTTGTGCTCCAAACTCCATTGGTGTGTATTGGTTGCACCGCGCAGGATCTACGCCGAGCAAAGCTGCACCGACTTCCGCGCAGCGCTGCGCAAAAGCTGTGTGTTTACAATCGCTGTGTGCTCTTGTCCACACAATCACAAATTAAGAAAGCGTTCCAAGTCTGTGTCGGGTTGAAGCGAGAGACAGCAGGAAGTGATGCTGCGTTCCAAGGAAACTCGGAAAACTGTAATTTGTGTCGGTAGTTCCTAGGTCTGGTATGTTGGTAACGCCCCGGTGAAGCTGTGAAATCTTTGCAAGAGTTTGAGTTAGTGAACCTACTTCCAGTTTACGTTATGGAGTAGTGGTATGGAAGTCATCGTTTATTTTCTACTTTTGACATCTTTTCACATTGGTGCAATTGCTGTGACTAAGATGGGCCACGTGCATTGCTGCCTGCAGCTATATTTACCATTATTTTATTTGATTAAAGTACTGCTTCTCCCTGTTGACTTCTGTTTATAACTGCACATATTTAATTTATTTTTATGTCTTTTTTACTTCCTCTGTTCTGTCGAAACTCCTGAATTTCCTCCCGGGGATCAATAGTCTTATCCTTTTCAGCATATTTCACAGAGAAAAAGCCAAATAAGTCTTCACAAAATCCACGCTTAATCAGCCATGTTATATCTATCTATCTATCTTTCTATCTATCTATCTATCTATCTATCTATCTATCTATCTATCTATCTATCTATCTATCTATCTATCTATCTATCTATCTATCTATCTATCTATCTATCTATCTATCTATCTATCTATCTATCTATCTATCTATCTATCTATCTATCTGTGAATGTGTTTGGAGATCAAGCCTCAGCTGTCTTATGATTCTTGACGATACCCTATGAAAATGCACCTCCATGCAGCACCGGGCCTTGGCCTTCCTCAGGGTGCAAAGGGCAGAAGTCTCTACACACATTTATTAATTATGCCTTGAAGAAGCAAAAAAAATAAAAAGGGGGAATATAATAAAATAATTTGAACTGAGGCACGGCTCAAGATGCATTCGTCACGTCATTTAATGTGATAAAGTACACTGAAGAAAGGACTACAAATATGGAGTGTGTCAGTAAGAGTGGTGTTAAATGGGGTGCGAGGCGGAAAACAAAGCTCAAGTCCAACAAAGGAAAAATCCTGCAGATGCGAGAGCAACGCTGGCAGTTGGCCTGTCATCCTACAGGGGCACTAGGTGTTGTGAATCTGGCTGAATGCCATGCCCGTGTTCCTCTTGTGCTTTTATGGACACCTACTGAAGGAGAACACGGTAACTCATAACCATGCCTCATCAGTGCGGTAGGTTGGGCAGGGGCCGTCACACACACACACATACACCCTTAAAGTCGGTGTCCCGAGGAGATCGCCGACATGCTGGCAATCCGCCAACTTCATCGAAAATACACAACCCTGGAAACTCTGCCTGGAGCTTCCTCCACCCATCCTCCCCTGGCACCTGAGAAGCAGACCAAGCAGACAGGCACAGCGAGAACGGGTGAGTAAGACGGTGGAGCGGGGCCATGAAGCTCAGGTCACACCGGCGACCAATCAGTACAGAGGAGCGTGCGACCGCAAGCGGCGGACCCCGGCTGCCTCTGGTCCTCCCCCTGGAGCGCGACGGCAGCCGCCCCCCGTTCCCTGCCTCCATCGCAACGAGGAGCAGCTGAACAGGAGGAGAGCGGGAGGCGGGCTCCTCAGCGCCTCGCTGACATTCAGACGACACAAAACAAATATCGCCCCGGCCTCGAGGGGAATACCTGAGACGTCGACCGCTTCCCAACCGGACGCGGCGCTAATCTTGACAAAATTAAATTTGACAAAAAACGAATCACCCATCCAAGCCGTTCGGCGCACAAAAGCACTGAGAAAATCAAACGTGTGTTGTAAAACGCCACAGAAGAACCGATCGCAATCCTGTTTCCAGTGCAGGGTAGTCAATGAAAACGAAGTCAACACAACTAAAGGAGATGAAACCCAATCCAAAATCCATCTAAAGCCGCCTTTCAAGGCCTTAATTTCAATTTCCTGACCCTGGTCCGCTTGTTCTGATAAACCCCTGCTCGGTGAACTTGCGCCTGCCGGCCTGCGTTCTGCTCTTGGGTTCACCTCTGGTCTGAGTCAGTGAGCCGAACAAACTGAGCAAGTCAAATTTCAGGGTAAGACAGGTCACAGCCGGACCGGGCGGACACCACGTTGATCCGCGTGCGCAAAAAGGAATGATCCTTCACGCGGTCTTGGAGTTTCTCCGTCGTCTAAACGTCCATCCCATTACCTCTGCCCCCTCGTCTCCAGGTGGCAACTTGCGGTCGGTGCTGAAGAGTCACGCGCCGAGGACGCGAGCGACTAGTGAACGAGCAGCCTCAAAGGTGGAGGTCGCTACAGCCGCCAACGGGAAAAGGTGAACTACTCACGGGAGCCACAGGAGTGTCACCTGGACCAGCTGATACCAGCGCAAGCAGCGGGAACCCAAACTGGAATTCTCTTGATAAAGCCGGGGTCTAACCTACCCTGCAAAGCCATCCCATCATCAGCACCATCCTGTCCCTCGCACCAACTGCTCCACACGAGCGGACGGCAGCTCCCAAACTTTACGCGCACGTGCGCCACGACCGCAGGTCCCAAACGCGGCAAAGCACCGGGAAAAAAGGTGGGCTGGAACGGACGCATCAGCCCCGATTTTGGCATGAGCCAGCGCCTAGGGCAGGACAAATACAGGAAAGGACACCAGGGATGGCGGTGAATTAAAGGTACTTAATGTGATGAAGTAAACAACGACAACCATGGAGTGTGTCCGTCAGTAGCATCAGTGGCAAGTGCCTGCAGACGCTGACTGAGCCTCTTATCCGATGGGAGCACTAGGCCCCGGTGTTCTCAATCTGGCGGATTGCCACGCCCGTATTCCTCTGGTGCCTTAATGGACACCTACTGTAGGATAAGACAGTAACTCATAACCACACCCTCATTAGCACAGTCGGTTAGGTTAGGCAGGGTCTGTCACAATACTAATAATATAAAAAAAAAAGAATACATTTGCAATATATTGCATAATATACAACCAGAATATATATTATTCCAAAAATAGATATTAAATAAATAAATAAATATATATATATATATATATATATATATATATATATATATATATATATATATATATATATAATAAATGCCTTTTTAAACATGTGAATACTAGACAAATGGGCAAATGTCAGGTTATTATATTTTGTGATATACTTCATATTTGATGATTTATTGGTTAAAAAATGGGTATGAGTTATATAGGGTTAAAATACCGAGAACAATATGTAGAACCAACACACTAAAGATAAATCTTATTATTACCATTAGAGGAATTACAGCAACAATGATGCATTCCTATATAAAACAACATTCATGCCGTTGCTATGACACTGTCGTGCAACATCTAAAAGGAGAACACCTCCTGTCTGTCCTGTTCCCTCAGGACCGCCAGGGTTTATCAGCTCCAGCAGCGAGCGACGGCCGAAAGCAGGAGAAACGCAGCCAGAAGGCTCAGCGCGGCACTGACAGAGCAGACTCTGAGTCACAGCCGCCGCAGTTTGGCGGCGACGCCCGGGACCAAGCCGCGTTCTTCTTCCTCCTTCTCCTCCTCTTCCTCTTCCCCCGCGGAGAATAAACGCCGTTCAATGGAGTTTAAGGTCAAGTCAGTCACTGCAAACGACCTTAAACCATCCGACGTAAAGGAAGGCACAGCCATCCCAGTAGCCACCGGACTGGTGGAGCAGAAGAGTGTGTGGGATGGTGATGAAAAGGATAATGATGATGAGGAGGAGGAGGAGGAGGAGGAGGAGGAGGAGGACAACGACGATGATGATGACGAAGGTCCTCTGATCTTCTTCTGGGAGCTTCTTCCACGGAAGCCGCCGGAATCAGGAGGAAAACCACCTCATCATCACGAGCGCCTTCATTTGACCCTGATTTGCTGCATCAAAACAAAAATGACACGTATATTTATTTTAGTTTGACATCGGGTTTTCTTGGACGTGGTGAACAACATAATGTCACTTTCATTCAATCAATTTTTTTTTCCCCAAATCCAAAGAACAAATCCATTCAACAAAATAACTGAAATTATCTCCATTTACCTCGGTCGCCCGTAGAACATCACAGTACAGATGAATCTCAACGATCAGTTTGGTTTCATCTAAAATAATAATATTTAGCATAAAGATAATCAATACGAAACGAATAAGATAAGAAGGCAGATGGCGACCAGATCCAAACAAACCCAATATCACACATGATGTATCGAAAATATTACAAACGTAATGAAGGACCAATCAGAGACTGTACAGATATTTTCATTCATCTCTCACAGTTTATTTAGACGTATTACACCTCTCTCTCTCTCTTCCTCTCTCACTCTCACTCTCTCTCTCTCTGAAATATAATGAAAGTAATAAGGTATTTAACCAGAAAAACAAAAGGCAGATACTGACAGATGTATCTGTTATAAACCAGCTCCTGTGGGAGCTGTGGGAGCTGTGGGAGCAGTGGGAGCAGTGGGAGCAGTGTGTTCTCTTGAGCTCAGAATTTATTGAGCCTTTCAGAAGTTTTCCACCTTTCAGAACTTCTTAGACGAGCTGCTCCCCAGTCCCCCCCCCCCCCCCCCCCCCCGTTGAAGAGTTCTGAGCGGACCCAGAGCTCCCATGCATCTCACCTTGGTTCAGAGGTGACGCAGCGAGGCGGGTGGCTGCAAGGTGAGCTGCTTGATGTACGGCCCCCCAGGAGCCCACCGTCCCCCCCTCGCAAAACGCTGAGCCGGCAATACGGACCGTCGGGGCTTTTACGATCAATGGCTGAGCGGCTTCACGGCAGGACCGAGCCCCTTACAGTACATCAAAAGGCAGAAGGCGAAGAAGTTGGAGAATGCGAAATACGGGGGAGACGCACTCAAAAAGTTGGAGAGCGGGAGGGGGCGAGTGACGGAGGAGTGGGAACATGCCAGAAGGGATGGAGAGAGCCAAGAAAGTAGTTTACATCCACCACTCTTTACTGACATGCACACACACACACACACACACACACACACACACACACACACACACACACACACACAGACACAGACACAGACACACACACACACACGCACACACACACACATACACAAACATACGCACACACACGCACACACACACTCACACACGCACGCACACACACGCACGTACACACAAACACGCACACACACACAGACACACACACACACACACACTCACGCCCGCTGCTCATTCATTCTTCCGTTTATAATTGAATCAGTCGTACGTCGAGGTGCAGCGTGCGTGACCTTGTGGAGCGCCCGGCGGTGCTGCAGTTCCACCCGCGGCCACCAGGGGAAGCGGCCGGTGGGTGACTGATGCCTGTGACTTAATGAGGGGGGAGGCCTTGTCAATAGCGCAGGTCGATATGTGTGTTGTTGCATATCTAAGCCATGCAGACACATGTTTCACACCAGATGAATGGCTCCGTTCACCCCCCCCCCCCCCCCAGATGAGGCCTCCATCACCCTGAAAATGAAGAGAGGAGCAACGCCCCGCCTCTATCAACACAAACACACCAGCACAGGGGTGGGGGTTTGTGGCTGCCTGCAGAAGTGAATACCGGGTAGTCACCCTGAACAGGAATAAACAGGTGAAATGGGTGGATGAACACACGGATGAACAAATGGATGAACAAACAGATGGAGGAATTGCTGGATGGATGGACAGCTGAATGGTCTGATGTATGGATGGAAGGATAGACAGATGGATGGGTGGATGGATGGACGGACGGACGGACAGACGGACAGACAGATGGACGACTGTATAGACGGATTGCTGGTTGGATGTATGGATAGACATCCCTCTGTCTGTCCGTCCATCCATCCATCTATACACTGATGGATGGATGGATGGATGGACGGAGGGACGGACAAATAAATGGACGATGGCTGGAGTGGACACAGTATTCAGGCCAGAGATATCTTAGCACTGAGGAGACAGTGCACTCCATCCGTTTGGCGTGTTGAGAAACTGTCACACCAAAGATGGCCGACCAGCGTTGTCATGGCAACACGGCCTCAGCAAAACCCCCAACCGCCATGTTTTGTGGTTCACGCTTGTTTTGGCCATTTCCGTGTTCCTGAGTATGACGCGTAAACGTTGACACAGCCTGCTGGCCGATTTAAAGATGGCGGCCCGGTGAGCAGACTTCTCCGCGGCGACTCGGACGTTACTCCGGACAGCGAGGAGGCGGCACCACCTGCTCCCGCGGCACCACCTGCTCCCGCGGCACCACCTGTTCCCCGCGCTCACAAGCAAACTGATATGAACCGAAGCGACCGCGTGAATGGACACGAAGACGGGCCTCAGGTGCGGCTCTCGCTCGGGAACCTGTCGATAACACCCGCCCCTCCAGTGGAGTGGAAGAGGAGGAGAGGAGGGGAGGAGGATTGGAGATGTGGAGAGGATGAGGAAATGAGGAGATAAGGAGATGAGGAGAGGAGAGGAGGGAGGAGAGGATAAGATGAGGAGAGGAGGAGATGGGGAAAGGAGTATAGGAAAGGAGAAGAGGAGGGGAGGAGGAGAGGAGGATAGGAAACGAGAAGATGAGGAGATGAGGATAGGAGGAGAGGAGGAGAAGAGGAGATGAGGAGATGAGGAGATGGGGAGAGGAGGAGAGGAGGGGAGGAGGAGGAGAGGAGGAAAGGAGGCGATGAGTAGATGAGAAGATGAGGAGAGCTGGAGAGGAGGAGATGCGAGAGGAGGAGAGAAGGAGAGGAGGAGAGGAGGAAGGGGAGGAGAGGAGGATAGGAGAGGAGGAGATGAGGAGCGGAGGAGAGGTGGAGGATAGGGGAGGAGGAGAGGAGGAGCGGAGGAGATGAGGAGAGGAGGAGAGGTGGAGAGGTTTATAGGAAAGGAGAGGAGGAGGGGAGGAGAGGATGAGATGAGGAGATGAGGAGAAAAGGAGAGGATGAGAGGTGGAGAGGGGTGGAGTTTCTTCAGCTTAGCGTAGTGTTACATTATAAGACTGGTGCTGACACCAACTCCACATGAATCAAGATCATAAAATAGTAAATATGATATTCTAGTCACATTACATGACATTACATTATTGTTATAATTATGAATACTATAAAGAGAAAACAACCAAAACAAACCAAAGGTTTAAATATTGGCGACACCTCCGACCACGACAGTTCTCCACCACAGGAAACAAGCTTCTCCATCAGGGTTGGTTCTCATTGCCTCCACTGCAGATGGGTCCGGTCATTTCAGCAGGATGTGGATGGAGAGGGGGATCAACAGGGGGATGGACAGAGGGATGGAGACAGGGATGGAGAGGGGGTGGATAGGGTGACGGAGAGGGGGTGGAGAGAGGGATGGAGAGGGGATGGAGAGCGGGATGGAGAAAAGGATGGAGGGAGGTGGTGTGAGAATCATCCCTCTCGCTGTGTCTACGTTTCCATGGCGACCGCGTAGCCTGGTAACACCCCCGTGCAGGAGCCAAAAACACAGCGTTCCACAAAGGTTGACTGCAGTGTAGGTCGAAAGGAAGTGGTTCAACTTGTATATAAACTGATAAAAGTCATAATGGGAGGAATGTCAGTCGAGCATCGATCAGTCCAGAGCTTCCTTTCCTGGGCTTCAAGTGACCTCAGACTGTCCACTTCTGTGGCGTCGCATCGAAACCACGAGTGGAACCGAGGCCAAAGGGCGTCCACACACCTGGAGGCTTCGACCGAGTTGATCCAAGATGACAGAGAAAATGAAGAAATGACAGAAAAGGAGCTGCAAAGCCTCGCGTTTCAGGTTGTTCCAGGTGGTTCCAGGTGGTTTCAGGTGGTTCCAGGTGGTTTAAGGTGGTTCCAGGTGGTTCCGGGTGTTTCAGGTGGTTCCAGGTGGTTCCGGGCGATTCCGAGTGGTTTCCGGTGGTTTCAGGTGGTTTAAGGTGGTTTCAGGTGGTTCCAGGCGGTTTCAGGTGGTTCCAGGTGATTTTGGGTTATTTCAGGTGATTTTGGGCAGTTCCGGGCGGTTTTGGGTTGTTTCAGCTGGTTTCAGGTGGTTTCAGGTGGGATAGTCCGGTTTGGGAACCTCTCCCCCGTCCGTCCAGTGGTTCAGCCCGGACCAGGACACTCATTGGTCTTCCTTAATGAACTTCTCTTGAATAGACTATGGTGTATAAACAATAGGGCTATAAGTCGCCAAGTGGCACTGATTGGTGTGATCTGTCACAGGGAACCTTCTTAATGTTTGTCTGTCTTGCAGAGGGGGCGTACGGCTCATATACCCAATATGCCCTATTTACGCTTCATAGCCTACAGTGTATACCCTATATACCCTTTATACCCTATATACCCTAAATAGCCTTTATAACCCCACGTCCCTGTCACGTTGGACCTGACTTCCACATATAGAAGGTGTAAATCAGAGTGAGGGGAGGAGAGCGAAGCTTCAAGGTTAATAAAATAAACGAATACGACGTTCGCCTTCCCCCGACCTGCAACCCTCACCTCATCAGCGTCACGGGGAACCTTCAAATAAAAGCCCCCTGCTCCTAGAAGTCGTCCGGTAAACAGGGAGGGACGGGGACAGCTCTATTTGCGGCTCATATTCATGAAGTTGCCTGTGTGCCTCTTGGTGCAAACACGTGTTCCCTATTTTAAAATGTCTAATTTCTGTTCGCGGTTTTGTCAGGAAACTTGCGGATGAGTAAGACCTTAGAGCATGAGTCTCAAACTCGCGGCCCGCGGGGCGATATTTTGTGGCCCCCTACTTGACATCAAAGTTTAGTTACTGAGGCCCGCGCCTTTTTCTCACACGCACCTTTTTGGCAAATCGTTGCCCTGGGCGTTTTATATATTTTTATCACTTATGGGCCACCGTAGCTCAGGCTCGTGACAGCTTCCGGTGGTGGTGAAGGTGATTCTGGAGCGACACTGAGTGGAAGGAAAACACATCCTGTCGCCCGGTGCAAGGTGCAGAGACTCAGGATGTGGACGGACTCAGCAGGAGTCATCAGTGACCTCACAAAGACAGCAGAGTGTTGCAGCAGGAAAGGGAAAAGAATGACGTGGACGGCAAATAGCGTGAGATGGGCGGCAAGAACAAAAGCCAAATGGTGGTTAGAAGCTGGATATTATAAGAAGAAGTTATAGATTATTATTACAAGAGAAATAAAGAGAAGGAAAAAGGACACGTGTGGGATCGCAAAAGAAAACACATTTACCAAGAACAATTTAATCAAAAAGAGGAAGAAATGAAATGATATGAAACATGAGACAATGCGCTTGAGGTTAAGAATGAAGACGGGTGGAGTAACATGGACGTGTCTGTGTGAAAAGCTCTTCTCCACCATGAACTTTAATAAGTCAAAGTACTGAGGGTTTCAACCGCTTCCTCCCTCGAGCCAGACGTGGCTCAGCCGTGTGAGAGGAAGCGCTGGCAGGTGTCTGCAGCAAGCAGTAGGTGAGAGAAGCCCGAGTCCTGAAGAACCCTTCATGTCCTGAACTGTTATTAAGAAAGACTGAGAAGATTGGATCAGTTGTACTTTTTTTTGGAATACTTGATGAGGCCCAGTCTCACACAGACTCTACCTCCAGTGGCCCTTGGGTAAGTTGAGTTTGAGACCCCTGCCTTAGAGGGATTCTCCATTTTTTGGGGGTAAAATATCTTCCCAGAAATACCCTGATTCAGACGAGGAGAGTCGACACTAGATCCGTCCCTCTGTGTCCAGTACCGAGACGGCTGCATGCCAACAGCGTTAGTGCAATGCATGGCTGCAGATGGGATCAGCCAGCCTAGCTCCTGTGAAATTAGGGAAATACACTTTATTTCCAGTCCGTTTTACAACAAGTTAATAAATAAATCAATCATATTTGTTGGGTTTACAGGGTTTATAGGGTATTAATGACTATGATTGAACCATTTGCACACGTGTTGGGAATTATGAAGTTTTGGTGTGAGTGAGTGTGTAAAAGAGTCATGACAGGCAATGTGGAATATTGCCGTAGGGAGTGACAACATTAAATTGCTCAAAAACGCCGCAGCGACCGTATAAAATCCTGTACATTATAGACCCACGTATCAAGGTGTATCTAGGTGCATCGAGGTGTATTTGTGTACTTTGGAGCATTAATAATACCAAAATGAAGATATGAATATTATATTAGCAGACTGCTTTTACTCACTTATATATTCTGCATATATACTCAAGGCCGAGAAAGGGGAAATGTCGTACAAATGACATATAACGTGCAGGATGGAGAAGATGGAATCCATGCGTAATTGAGCTGCCGCTGAAAGGTCACCAGCAGCAAAATAATCAACGGAAATTATTCAAATGTGTTTCCTCTTTCCCAGCAAAGTGCTGCCGGCGGCAGGTGAACGTGTGGGGCTTGAGTTGAAGGCAGCGAGGGGAGTGCGCTTCCAGGGCGCGCTCAGCGCACATCAATCT
>NC_137206.1:2952465-2959965 GCF_960531495.2 Zeus faber | reverse complement strand
TTATTCGTTTCTGCAGAGATGTGGACGAGGAGGCCTCTCGGAAAAACTCTGCTTGGACGCTATGGTCGTCGCGGTCAGTGCGCGCGGCGTGAATACACAAGGGGAGCGGATTAAATTCAGAGAGATCTTCAGGAGCTAGACGTCCGTCCAATAACTAATCTCTGAATTGATCAACCGCACCGCACTGGAGACTCCTGGAGGAGACGTCTGGGTTATTAAATATTAATGACAAATGGATAAGTTTTGCTTTTTTTTTTCTTCTTAATTTCATTCTCATGCTGGTAATAATGACGATCAAATTCAGTTTGTTCTGCGTCATAATCACTGAGGCAGTTTTTTTGTCCAAACCTCACATTCAGGTTATTAATGTATTTACAGTAATAAGGTCCAGGTGTTCCCTTAGTTTACACATAATGTTTTAATAAACTGTGAAACTGTGTGATGAACAATGAAGGAATTTCACCCAAACTCCCCCAGGTCCCGGAGAACCTTGAGGAAGCTCATGTGAAGACGTGTAGAAGGTTTCCACTCTTATCTGGGTGGTTTTTTTTGGCGTTGTTTTCTGGGAGCTTGATTTACTTTGGGAGATGCCATTTCTTCCAAAATATGCCAGAAAACGACCTCATTATGGTTAAGTTGATTTCAGTCTACTCCCATTTGATTTGGCGCCCAAATTCAGGCAGCCAATAGGGAGAGAGGCGATCTCCGCGTCGTATCTCGGGAACGGGGCGCTGCGCCACGTAACCGTTCGCGAAAGACATTTTGTTTCTTTCGGGTCTGATATCACAAGGCTCGTTAGCCAGTTTACACGAGAGAGTGGCAAGGTGTAACAAGCTGGGAGCAGATGGAAAGTTGTCATGACGAAGGCTCTCCCCGTGTGTGCGGGGATGTGTGATTTTTACCCTTCGTCCATTGATTGCTCTGGTGAACAACAGGCGCACAGCCACCCCTGCCCCAGGGCCCGATTAACTAGACCTGAGACAGGTGTGGCTGCTTGAATCACACCACCCCCTACACCACGACAGACTCTGGCTTTCCAAAACGTAGTAGCGAGTGGGAGCGAGCACTTACGCAAACAAAAATAGCTTGGGTTTGACAAATCAGCGCTGTTGGTTCCCTTTCCGTGATGGTTCCGATGGTGGAAAAGTAAAGTGCCAACTTTTTTTTTGCGAGCAGGTACCCTCCAACTTAGAACCAATTTTAGTTTCCGTATCGGGGACTATCCTGGTTCCTGAACCGCGGAAAAGACCTTTATCTGGCGGCCGTGCACCTCTGGATGGAAAAGGGGATTTGGTTGTTTTCCAAATGTTTTGTCCGCAACCACAATCCATTGACTCGAATGAGAACGAAGAACCTTCTCACATCCAACGGAACCAGAGAAGGAACCAGAGGAGGAACCAGAGGAGGATCATGAGGAGGAACCAGAGGAGGAACCAGAGGAGGAACTAGTGGAGGATCATAAGGAGGAACCAGAGGAGGAACCAGAGGAGGAACCAGAGGAGGAACCAGCGGAGGATCATGAGGAGGAACCAGAGGAGGAACCAGAGCAGGAACCAGTGGAGGATCATAAGGAGGAACCAGAGGAGGAACCAGAGGAGGAACCAGAGGAGGATCATGAGGAGGAACCAGAGGAGGAACGAGAGCAGGAACCAGAGGAGGAACCAGAGGAGGAACGAGAGCAGGAACCAGAGGAGGAACCAGAGGAGGAACGAGAGCAGGAACCAGAGGAGGAACCAGAGGAGGAACCAGAGCAGGAACCAGAGGAGGAACCAGAGGAGGAACCAGAGAAGGAACCAGAGGAGGAACCAGAGGAGGATCATGAGGAGGAACCAGAGGAGGAACCAGAGGAGGAACTAGTGGAGGATCATAAGGAGGAACCAGAGGAGGAACCAGAGGAGGAACCAGAGGAGGAACCAGAGGAGGAACCAGCGGAGGATCATGAGGAGGAACCAGAGGAGGAACCAGAGCAGGAACCAGTGGAGGATCATAAGGAGGAACCAGAGGAGGAACCAGAGGAGGAACCAGAGGAGGAACCAGAGGAGGAACGAGAGCAGGAACCAGAGGAGGAACCAGAGGAGGAACGAGAGCAGGAACCAGAGGAGGAACCAGAGGAGGAACGAGAGCAGGAACCAGAGGAGGAACCAGAGCAGGAACCAGAGGAGGAACCAGAGGAGGAACCAGAGAAGGAACCAGAGGAGGATCACGAGGAAGAACACGGGGAACCGTGCAATGAACGCTGTGCTTCTCCGGGCGGTGACGGGGAGCCACACACACTTTTAAAGAACCCGATGAGAACCTTTCATCCGTGGGATTCTTTTCAAACAAAATGGAGCTAAAAGGCTCGAACAACACACACACACACACATACACACACACACACACACACACACACACACACACACACACACACACACACACACACTTTCTTATTGACCTTCTCGCCTCCTTCTCTCCTCTCTTCCTTCTCTCCCCCTCCCCGGCTTCTATCCTTCTCATTTCCTTCCTTCTTTTGTTTCTCTCCTCCTCCTCTCTTCCTTCTCTCCTCTCTCTCTTGATCCATTTCATCAGCAGATTAAACTGCACAACATTCGATTTTTGTTTTCCTGTAAACCTTGTGCAGCTCACTGTCCCAGGAGGACGACCCCAGGCTCGGCCCCATCCAATGGCCCCGGTGATGATGGCCGAACGGTCCCCTCATCCTGCGGGAAAAACAACGTTCCCGCCCTGATCCTGCGGGAAAAACAACGTTCCCGCCCTGATCCTGGTCAGAATGCAGAGGATTCTGGGAAATTCCTTGTGGGCCTACACATGAAATGTGTAGTGGTCAGCTTGTCCTTTATGTTCTTAAAGGACCATTAAGATATAGATCTTTATGGTAGATAGATCTAAAATTAAAAGGAAAATAAGAACAATATTAAAAATAATTACAATATACGGGGAAAAAGGTGACATATACAACAAAACTACACAATAGACACAATAACAATGAAATATATCGCTGAAGCTATAGATAAAATTTGTGTAAAATTTAGTTTTTGTATTTTTACCAGTCCTGACGCCTTGTAGATTATTGACCCTTTTTCCTGATGGTGGCTCAAATGTTGGGAAATTGTAGTATTTTCTATACCAGTGGTTCTCAAACATTTAGTAGTGTACCCCCTCTACGATTTCAGCTCAGTACCCCCTTCACCGGCATGTACTGTATGTGTGTCGTTTGTGTTTTTTGTATTATGTATAGAATATATATAGTATAGTATAATATATATATATATAGAATATTATATTCAAAATCACTGGTCTATACATATACAATATAAAAAAAATGTTTTTTACGGGAGCTATCATCACTAAATTTAAGCTATTTCTACATAAAGCATCGTTCCTGTAATTGTCAGCGGTTGTTACGCTCAAAACCAGGAGATCAGCCAGAGAAGGCAAACTTATCGGGCAGGGAATCAGGCAGAGAATCAGGGTCCAGGGAATCAGGCAGAGAATCAGGGTCCAGGGAATCAGGCAGAGAATCAGGGTCCAGGGAATCAGGCAGAGAATCAGGGTCCA
This sequence comes from Zeus faber, assembly GCF_960531495.2. NCBI lineage: Eukaryota > Metazoa > Chordata > Actinopteri > Zeiformes > Zeidae > Zeus > Zeus faber. Next base: position 2,956,407 of record NC_137206.1, on the reverse strand, counting down.
GGGAATCAGGCAGAGAATCAGGATCCAAGGAATCAGGCAGAGGAGGGTTGCTCTCCCTGCCTTAGGCTTTCCATGTACGCATGTGGACGGGCAGGGAGGTCCCAGAACAGAACCATACCGCCAAATTTGTCTTACTGCATTGAAATAACCCTTTGACTAAGCGGTCCCGACTAAAATGATAAAACGGTCTCATCGTCCCTCCATTGTTTAGAAATGTCATTAATGACATAAAGAGATTAAACAACAGGACAAAAAATGAGCAAAAGTAGTGTAGAGTAAAAATGCAAACTGCAAATGTTGCAAAGGTCTTTAATCTGCTTTTCTCACTGCGAGTAGACTGAGAAATAATGGATGCTGTGTGTGTGTGTGTGTGTGTGTGTGTGTGTGTGTGTGTGTGTGTGTGTGTGTGTGTGTGTGTTTGCGTGTGTGTGTGTGTGTGCAGATGGCCCTTGGCTCTGCACTGCGTCTCGGCAGAATGAAACATCACGGGACGTTGGTCTTCCATCGATTCATGCGCCAGAGGTGTAAATAAATGGAGAAATGAAGGCAGAGACGATAGCGCTGGGTTTTAGAATATGACTAGTTCAGAAACAGGAAATAACCTCACTGTGGTTTTACGTATTGTTATAAACTTCTCTTTGCTCTTCTCGTATTTCCCATTGTTTCTTTTCTGCTGATTCTGATCCGTTGTTTGCTGATTAAGAATCCAAAACAAATATAAATCTTATTTTCGAAAGCTGGAAACTCACAATATATGAGTATTAAATATCAGAAAGTGTTTTTAAGTCATACGGAAAGGAAGTGGCACAGAAAATATCAGGGAATCATCAGTCGAGGACCCGTCAGTCAGTGCTTGTTACAATTAGAGGATGAACGAGATTAAATCTTACAAAATGCACAGGGATAACATTTCAGTGAGGAATTAGAAATAAGGGGAATGATAAATATATTTTTGTGTGTGTACGGAACACGGTTCTCTGTGCACCACGATCACCGTGCCCCGTTCCTCCAAATAAAACAAGTAAAAACAGTGTGGGGGCGGGGCACAGAGGGGCGGGGCACAGAGGGGTGGGGCTCGTAGACTCCTTCAGGTTATTTTCTGCGCATAACGCCTGAAAGGGGTCATCAGGGAGAGAGTCACGGAGGAAGTGTCCCCGTTATGACCTTAACGGAACATAAAATAACCTGCATCTAAAATAAAAACACAGTGTTTTGGCGCTGGCTGCGGGAACCCCGTCGCTGGCGTGTGCATCGTCGGCACCGTCAGAGAGGGAGACGGGTTTTTATACATCGGCTGTCTTGAGTTATGAAGGAAATGAAAGCTTCAGATATAGTTGAATATAAGTGAAGAGAAAGGCTGGTCTCCCGTCCAGCTGCAGTGATGTGTCCGTCAGCCGTCCTCAGACAATTATTCCGGAGGAACATTCTCTGTTATTACTTTTCTTTTCTTCCGACTTCCAGGAAAATTGCAATAAGTCTCAAAGTCCAAGTGGCTGTGTGTCAGCAGGAGGAAGCAGGGAGGAGGGAACGGAGCTCAGAGGAACGGCCTGACTGCTCTGGACTGGACGATTGGAGCGGGAGACTCACTGCAGGTGGAGCTGTAGACCACACAGGGACAGGGGGACAGGGGGACAGAGGGACAGGAGGACAGAGGGATGGGGGGATAGATTGACAGAGGGACAGAGGCCCCAGACCACACAGGGATAGAGGGACAGAGAGACAGACTTTTGATTCGATGTCTGTTGAGCTGCCCCTTCACAACAAACAGCCTCTCATGTGACATGCTCCTCTCTGCGCTGTGTCCACCGTCGGTGGCGGGGTCCGCCACTGACCAGGGCCTCGCAGGAAGAGAAAAGCAGCCGTGGTGAATGCGGTGAGGCAGCGTTGGGAGTCGTGGTCGGAAAAACTGTCGATATGGATGGAGCAGCTGCAGCAGCTCAAGTTTCAATACGACAAATCTGTGCTTCAGACCAATCGATAACAAAGCTCGGAGCTGACTGGCGCTCGCCCCAAACGCTGAATTATACTTGGAAATGGCCGCCGGGCCGAGTGCATTTTCGATCTCTGAGTTCTGGTTGATGGTTTATGGGTTGGAGGCGAACTTATACAACTTGAGCGTGGGTCGATCCGCCCGGCAACAGCACGCAGCGGCATCGAGGAACCTTCACTTCAGACAAAGCTCAAAGGAAAGACGCGCTTCCGTTTTTTTTGGGGGGGTTTTTCAGTTTGGTCGCCACTTCGCTCCTTCCCCTGCAACAGCAAACTGATCCTTCAGTTACACACACACACACGCGCACGCGCACGCGCACGCGCACGCACACGCACACACACACACACACACATACACACATTCGTAACAGTTTGGCATGTCACAATAAAACCCTGTCGGCGCCAAATTAAATTCCGTGTCGTGGAAAACAGGTTTGATGAGTCAGATGTCAGAGCATCACACACAGTTCTCCTTCCTTTACTTTGGAAAAAAAATGGATGATTTTTTAACATGTTTTAACCCGAGAACACACAACCTGAACACACTCATAATCCGGCTTTTTACACAAAATGTGTAAGGACGCCGGAAGGACCCCAACGCAGGACAAGGACTGAGTGGCGCCTGGAAAGAAAGAAGGAGCACTGCAGGCAAGTTCCAGGCCTGGAATGGTGATAGGGAGAGGTGGAAAGAAGAGGGATGGAGGTGGGTGGCTGAGAGGGATGGAGGAATGGTGGCTGAGAGGAGATGGAGGTGGGTGGCTGAGAGGGGATGGAGGTGGGTGGCTGAGAGGGGATAGAGGTGGGTGACTGAAAGGGGATGGAGGTGGGTGACTGAGAGGCATGGAGGTGGGTGGCTGAGGGGGATGGAGGTGGGTGGCTGAGAGGGGATGGAGGTGGGTGGCTGAGAGGGATGGAGGAATGGTGGCTGAGAGGAGATGGAGGTGGGTGGCTGAGAGGGAAGGAGGTGGGTGGCTGAGAGGGATGGAGGTGGGTGGCTGAGAGGGGATGGAGGTGGGTGACTGAGAGGGGATGGAGGTGGGTGACTGAGAGGGATGGAGGTGGGTGGCTGAGAGGGGATGGAGGTGGGTGACTGAGAGGGATGGAGGTGGGTGGCTGAGAGGGGATGGAGGTGGGTGGCTGAGAGGGGATGGAGGTGGGTGATTGAAAGGGGATGGAGGTGGGTGACTGAGAGGGGATGGAGGTGGGTGACTGAGAGGGGATTCGGGGGAAGCGTAGCATGGAAGGCAGGAAGAAAGGCAGGAGGGCAAGTAGGAGGACAGGTGGGACGGCAAGGAAGATAGGCAGGACGACAGGCAGGACGACAGGCAGGACGACAGGCAGGACAGCAGGCTGGACGACAGGCGGGAGTGAGATGATCCTGGGACACGAGGGAAACTGGTTCGCATTCACTTGAGAGCTCGACTCGAGGGTTTTGAAAAGATGAACTCGGGCTGCGCCTGGGGACTACTCTGACTTCAGTTCGTTGGACGGTCTGATTTATTTGAGTAGAACGTTTGAGTGCTCTAGCTGCCACGCCCACCAGGGGGCGTCTCTGGAAGGAGTAAAACACCCAGCTACACCCAATCAGCAGAGAGACAGATTAAAGGAACGCTGAGTCTGGAGCGGGCGTGGTGTTAAGTATGCATAGCACTGTGTGTGCCGCCAGGCGCCCTGACGGTCTAAACACACCGAGCTCCGCCCGGGCCCGGGTTGTTTTACGGGGCTGGGGCTCCACACCTCCGCCCACACATCCACCCTTCATTAGCCCGAGCGGAGATATGTGGCGACGAGGGCCGAACCGAACCCTGAGCCGTTAACGAGGCCGTTCCTCACAGAACTCTACCGGGAGTATGATGGACGACGCCCCAGCGGGAGGAGGAGGAGATGGAGGAGGAGGAGGAGGTGAGGTGCAAGGGAGTCACGGAGAGAGAGAAAGGGAGAGGGAGGGAGATG
>NC_137206.1:2937465-2947465 GCF_960531495.2 Zeus faber | reverse complement strand
TTATTCAAACACCGACGGACGCAGCCATCAGGAGCAATTAGGGGTTAAGTGTCTTGCTCAAGGACACTACAGCATGCTAGCAGGAGGAGCCTGGGATCCAACCAGCAACCTTTAGATCACTAGACCACCAGCTCTACCTCCTGAGCTACCATCCCCACTATACCTACAGTATACATATACCTATACCTACAGTATACATATACCTATACCTATACCTACAGTATACATATACCTATACCTACAGTATACATATACCTATACCTACAGTATACATATACCTATACCTACAGTATACATATACCTATACCTATACCTACAGTATACATATACCTATACCTACAGTATACATATACCTATACCTACAGTATACATATACCTATACCTACAGTATACATATACCTATACCTATACCTACAGTATACATATACCTATACCTACAGTATACATATACCTATACCTACAGTATACATATACCTATACCTACAGTATACATATACCTATAACTACAGTATACCTATACCTATACCTACAGTATACATATACCTATACCTACAGTATACATATACCTATACCTACAGTATACCTATACCTATACCTACAGTATACATATACCTATACCTACAGTATACATATACCTATGCCTACAGTATACATATACCTATACCTACAGTATACATATACCTACACCTACAGTATACATATACCTATACCTACAGTATACATATACCTATACCTACAGTATACATATACCTATACCTATACCTTTACCTATACCTATACCTTTACCTATACCTATACCTTTACCTATACCTTTACCTATACCTATACCTTTACCTATGCCTATACCTATAACTATACCTACAGTATACCTATACCTATACCTACAGTATACATATACCTATACCTATACCTTTACCTATACCTATACCTATACCTATACCTTTACCTATACCTATACCTTTACCTATACCTATACCTTTACCTATACCTTTACCTATACCTATACCTTTACCTATACCTATACCTATACCTATACCTATACCTTTACCTATACCTATACCTATATACCTTTACCTACAGTATACCTTTACCTATACCTTTACCTATACCTATACCTACAGTATACCTATACCTATACCTACAGTATACCTATACCTATACCTACAGTATACCTATACCTATACCTATACCTATACCTACAGTATACCTATACCTATATATACCTATACCTATACATACCTATACCTATATATACCTATACCTATATATACCTATACCTATACTTTTACCTATACTTATACATATACCTATACCTATACCTATACCTTTATCTATACCGATACCTTTCAAATCATCATTATTATTTTTGTTATTATTATTATTATTGTTATTATTATTATTATTATTATTATTATTATTATTATTATTATTATTACTAGCTTAGTGGTGCGTTCAAAATCCAACAAGGCACCGGAAAACTAGAAGCTGTGAAATGCTAATTACAAATAGAAATACCATGACAGTTTTCATATTTCATGGAAACAAAAATTACTGAAAATGTAATCTAGGTGAAGTAAAGTCAACTCAACTTTACAAATACATGACATCATTTTAACAGTTATCGTGAATCTACTTGAATACGTGATAATTGATGTATAACAACGTCAACGTCATCTCCCTTCACTGACACTGCGGATACTTCAATGCATTCAAGGTAAGATAAGGATGAGAAGATGTAGTTGAAAATACAAAAGAAAAGACTTTGTTTGTAATACACGTCATGTTTAAACATTTTCCTACAGCTAAAATTCACAAACTTTGATGAGAAGGCAGTAAGTGTTTGTAATATTAACAAATGATTCCATAATAGTTACATAAATGTTGTCTGCATTACAATATAGACGTAAGATATTAAACAGAAATTTCAAATTGTACGTTCTTAACAGATAAAATAAAGTAGTAATTACAAATAAATGTATTCATATATTTTTTTAAATGAAATATATTTCCTATTGTCATGAAAAGTAATTACCGGAGTTGTTTTTGTCATTGTAACAGATGCCGAAAAATAGCAGAAAATATAAGACAATAAAGACTCAGCAATTTAGAACAACTATTTCGGACTGACCTACGTATCTTCATCGTGCCTCATGGAAATGCTTCTTACATAATGCCATGAAAGTTGCATCCATGGAATTCCATGAATGCAATTACGGGATGTTTATATGTCCGGGTCACTCTAAAGGTCAGTCACAATATTCTAAATGAGACTCTGGACGTGACTACCCGACGTAAGTCCACCATGTTTGAGAGATGCACTTCACATAACTCAAATAACTGTAGTACGTACCTGACACGGATATGCTGGACCCCATGTATTGCTGCCTGCAGCTGTATTTGCTGCTAATGAGTTGCCAAAACTCACATCACCAACAAAACCTTTCAGTAGGTAAGTTAACACAGTAAGTTACTGATTATAACGGCTTCAACAAAGCTTGTTAAAAAACAAGGCGTTAGAACCAAAGAGCGACTGGAGCCGTCTTTAGGGAGTGTTGTGCAGGTACGACCAGCGACAGTTTTTTGCAGTTTACTTGTACACGGCCCCTAAGTATTTTATTATTATTAATAAACCTGTATTTAGACCTACAGTAGAAACCCGCAGCGTCACATGCCGAAGAAGACGGACAGGAGGAAACGCAGCTGCCTGGCTGAGGAAGCCGCGACCAGCTCCGATCAGCTCCAATTTGCCTCTGTGGCGGTTTGTGGTGCTTTCAGGACCCTGCGGCACAGAGACACAGACGACGGGGGGTTGTTAACGCCCATTTATTGTAGAGATGAGGCCGGGCGGAATTAGCCAGGCGCAGATGGAACGTGTCATCCTGACTGAGTGTGACGGGCTGCAGGGGCAGGGAACGTAAATTCGGTGTGAACCTAAGGGAGGGACAGCCAGAGGCCAAACCATAGTTACTCGCTTTGAGCGAGACATTCCCACAAAGGTGAGAGGGGAGCGGACAGAGGGGGACGCAAGCGCTGGGCAGAGGCGTGCGTGTGCGACAGGTCACCACAGTCCAGCCAGGGAGGGAACGTCGCCTCCGATGATTTCTTTCAGGGCCACACGGGAGAAGCAGGATTTGTTTCGAAAAAGGAAAAACCGGGCTTGAGCTTCGGTTTCATTACTAACTTTTCTATGTGGGTTTTAAATGTTAAATGATCATCGAGTTAAACACCTCGATACTTGCGCTGTGATGCTAATTCAACCTGACCGCCCTGCCAGGTTGCAGCGTGAGGGAGAGGAGCTCATGTCTCCCTGGCTCCTTGCCTTTTGCAGCGTTCAACAATACAAAAGTCAGGCCGCAAACGCTCAAGTGATTGAGCCAGGGCGGCGCCATCAGAAACATTTTCCCCAGGCTGTCGGCATAGATTAGATGATAAACAAAAGTGGACCCCAAACAGAACCCGGGGGGGGACCCCCTGACGCAACATGTAGTCCACTGGAGGAAGCACCAGCAGGTTCAACGCGTCGTGTCCTTTCAGGGAGGCGGTTTCCAAACCGGCCCGCTCAGACAACCCGGTGCTGAGCAGACGCCGCTTCCGGGTGGGGGGGTCAACCGTGTCCGAGGCCGTGGAGAGATCGATGAGAATGAGCGGCGGCGGGGTTTTTTTGTTTTTTTTGTGATCCAGCCGCTCCCTTATACCGTTTACAACCCGTACGGGATGCTGTGACGGTGCTATGTCGTTTCCTGAAGCCAGACTGGTGCAATGAAAGAATATTCAAGATTCAAGATTCAAGATTTTTTTTTTATTTGTCACTTACATATACATACTTTCATACTATTATGAAAATATTATTATCACTCAGGAAGTCCTTCAGTTGGTCATTTATGGATCCTTCGAGGGCCGGTTAAGGTGGAAGTACACATCTCATTGTTAGGGTCCCCCTGCTTTTGACAGAGGGACAACATGGGCAGGCTTCCACATTTTTGCAATAGCATTTTGAGTGGGAGCGAGGTTAAAAATGCTTGACGCTGGGTTTCGCAATCAAATCAGCTGCAAGTTTTAAAACGCACGGTTTTCTGGTGTCCGGCGAAAGGGGCGCTCTTTAAAGGCGGGGGGGGGGGCGGCCAAACGGGGAACCGTGCACTAGTCTGCAGCCCCGTCGTGAGACTGAAGTGGATTTTTCGATTTTCCTACAGTTTGACTGTGAGGAGTGATGAAGAAACGATTCAGAGAGCAACGTTTGAGAGACGGACGGACGGAGCTGCTCTCTGCGACGACAGGTAACGCCGCGGGTGCCGCTTCCCGAAACCACCTGCTATAAAATAAAAACTCGTCCAGGACGATCTGGGAGAATTGTGGCGATCATCGGTGGGAGTTTTTACTTTCAACTAGTTTTTGTCACTGCTGCAGTGCATCCGCAGCGTGATGTTGCCTGCTGTGGCAACATGGAAGTTCAACAGGAAGTTGCGTGGCTGCCTGCTGTGGCTGGCCGTGGGAAGCCACGCAACTTCCTCTTTCTAGTCTCGAACGTAGCCAACGATTATGGATTCTTTCGATATCACGTGCAAAGACTTGTCAATGCTGAGAGCCGCTAGTTTTCGGGAAGGAGATTTCACGTTTTCTTAAGTCTGAATCGTTTGCCCCATTGGACTGAACTGAAGTACATTGAGATGCGGCGGATGTAGCGCGGTTATGATGCAAGCTTTAAGATCTCCCACGATATAATGTCTGAAAAATATTTCGTGAATATTGGATTTTGGTAAATACAGTAGTATGTTGACATCGTACAGGATTCCCTGATTATCATGATAATAAATTCTCCCGGATCGTCCGGCGCTGCCATTAAATGAACAGGTATGAATGAGGGAACCATGGTGTTTAACGAGGCCCGGCTTGAAAAAACGGCGACCGGTCCTTAAACCTCAGGGGCCACGCCCGTCCCTCGCCGGGCCCCTAAGAGCTCTCGGTTGTCGTCCCTCTCCGAAAAAAGCCCCAAGCCCACGCCGGAGGACGCCCGCTCCTGGTCCACGTCGTTCGAGAAGCTGATGAAGAGCGCGGCGGGACGCGGCTGCTTCCGGCAGTTCCTGCGCACGGAGTTCAGCGAGGAGAACATCATGTTCTGGTTCGCCTGCGAGGAGCTGAAGAAGGAGACCAACAAGGTGGTGGTGGAGGAGAAGGTGCGGCAGATCTACGAGGACTTCATCTCCATCCTGTCCCCGAAGGAGGTGAGAGGCTTCCGCCGCCGCTGGAACTGTCCCAGGTCCTGGCGCCGCTTTCGCTGTTGCATTTTGAGGCTTTCGGATCAGGAAATAGACGCGTGCGGCAGAAATGAATCTTGTTTTCTTATTTCCTCCGCAGTAGTGAATGACGGTTTGGGTGCTTTCTTGTGAAAAAATGAAGCTTTTACCCATTTTTAGAATCTAGAATCTAGAAACAAATGGCGTCTCTGGGGACAGGAAGAGTTTCAGCTGGGAAGCAGCAGTTGAATCCAGTCATTTAAGAGGGAAACATGTGCAGGTGAAAATGTCCGAGGCTCAAAAGGCCATCTTAAATCAGCCTGGCAGGGGCAATTTGGGCAATCTGAGCCATTTCTGCACTGTGCTATGAGACTCTATTGTCCAATTTTGGTTATCATAGTATGGTCATATACTGTATAGTTAAATAAGAGTAAAATGGTGCCGTTTTCTGAATTTAATAGGTTGTTATAATCAATGGTCAGAACGTCCACATTCCTAATGATTGGTTCTTTAATACTTCTTCTGTCCCGAATGTATCAATATAGGTATAAGTCAAAAGATATTACATTTGATTTTGTCAATATCGTCCTATCTCCACGGACGATAACGTCAAACTCCGATTCATTTTCACCGTAGAGGAAAATCTCCTTCAGATCCAAAAGTCCATATTTGGGCAAAAGGATTTGTGCTTCGTTCAGTCTCTCAGTCCTCTCTCTCTCTCTCTCTCAGGTCAGCCTGGACTCGCGGGTTCGTGACGTGATAAATCGCAACATGCTGGAGCCCACCTCGCACACGTTCGACGACGCCCAGCTGCAGATCTACACTCTGATGCAGAGGGACTCCTACCCGCGCTACATGAACTCTGCGGCGTACGCGGAGCTGCTGAAGGCCCTGGAGGAGCCTCCGCCCGAGGCCTAGACCCGGAATCAACCCCACCCGCCACCCTCTCCGAGCGGGAAGCGCAAACGAGAACAAACCGGTCACTTGTTCACAAATCTTGATTCTATTTTTCTATATCTCCCTAGCGCTTGACATTGCACTTTTCTACGTGGTTTAATGGAGGACAGCATGCATCTGTGTGCACATTGTGTTTGGATATATTGTGGGCCTTAACGTGCGTTTAACCCTCATAGAGAAGAGTTTTTATTCATTATCGATATTATTAATATAAGGTTTAATTTATTATGAACCTGAGAAGACGTAAAGTGCCTTGGTACAGATATCTGTTACACTCCGTCACTCAAGAGCTTTTGTTTTGGTGCTTTCTGCTCCTCAAATACCCAAAATGTGGTTTTACCTGCGTGTTTAAATACTGTGATGTTAAGTCATTCTACTGAATTTACAGGAAAGAAATGGGAATAAAAACACAGGGATGAATAAGCTCGGTAGTGAACACATGACCATAACCACTGATATATTTGTGTATTTGAAATGAACTTGTGTGAAATGGCCATCTCTCACAAAGGAAATAAAGCACAGTTGTATCTTTACGTTAAAATACCTTTTTGCTATTGTTGGGCATGGATATTCCCGAGTTATTCATTATAAAATTACAATACAAATCATGAGATTTTGTAAATAGGTTGCATATCAATTTATTGTAAAAAAAACAAAAAAAAAACCCAATGTACCTTTTGAATCTATTCTCAGCTTGTAATTGTGTTAGGTTTAGACGTAATTGCCCAAATATCCTGAAGACGCTTTAGCAAACTATGATATGAATAAACACCAGGCGCTGCCGTGAGATATTAACATGAGCATTAGAGCGTAGCCCTGGTTGCTGCAGATGGCTTGTGTCCGACGCTCCGGTCCAGAGTTTCTGTTCGGTCTCACTCCTCCCGGCTCCGGGTCCGGTCCCGCTCCGTGGCTCACCGGGCCCGGTCAGCCCGGCGGTTCCATCGGTCCGGGCAGCGGAACCGGACTCCGCCGGCGCCGTGCGGCCGATGCGACGCTCACTCATCGCGAAGCGGAGGAAGGACCTTCTCGATGAAGCGCTTGACGTCCACCATTTCCTGCGGGATCCAAGACAAGACAATAAAACCATAAACCACTTCTTGTGTTTCCGTCAACATTTAATTGGTGTGTAATAACAATAACAACAACAACAACAACAATAACATTGATAATAACCATAAACCACTCCTCCCATCTCCAAATATGGAGATGGGAGATGGGAGGAGTTTTATTTCTTTCGACTTAAAGGCACAGTGTGTAGAATTTAGTGCCATCTAGTGGTGAGGTTTCCCCATGGCGGTTACAGATGGCCTGGAAGAGACGGCGGCTGCCAAATCCGCGAAAAATCCACAAGGCTCTCGAGCCGGTGTTTGGTTTGTCCTTTCTGGGCTGCTGTAGAAACATGGCGGCCTCCCGGAAGCGTACCCGCTCCCTATGTAGATATAGTGAGGCTCATTCTAAAGTAACATAAACACAACGATTCTTATATTCAAGGGATTATTCACTTATTAAAACATACGTATTAATATTATATTCCATTTCTGCCAAATTCTACACACCGCACTTTTCAGGGAAAGTTACAAAATCAGGACACAGTGTGATCAGTATCTCTCAACAAGCTAAAGCATCAGTCATAAGAACAGACCGGGCGGAGCCGAGGCAGCGCTCGTGAATCTGGAAGTGAATCTGAATCTGGGACTGAAGTGAAACGATGATGACGTCAGTCGATGGAAATCGCGCGGTTGTATTAATCGTGGTTTAGGAAGTTCATGAAAAGAAAAAAGCGACAACAACAAGCCAGAGGTCACGTCTTTGTCGGCATTTAGTTTTTGTATGAAGGGGAGATGAGGAGATTGCACATGAGAGGAAAATATGGAAGGCAGAGAGAAAGAGGACGGACTTGGCCGGGACCGATCGACGGCCCGCGGCATCCTTCAGCTCCGCCCCTGTGGCCCGGTTAGTGCCAGGAGGTAAAAACCCGCCCCGGTGTTTCAGGACCCCCTGCGGACTGACCTCAGGGCAGGCGCTGTGCGGCAGGCCGCGGTACGTCTTGAAGGTGATGTTGGCCGGGCTGATGAGGCTCCTCATCTTCTCCACCGTCTGGCTGCCGAACACGAAGGGGACCAGCGGGTCGGCGTCGCCGTGGCACTGCAGCAGGTGCATGTCCTGGTTGGGGCTGCCGGCGGACGCCTGAGGGAACGGACGCGAGAGATTAGGATCGGCAATGTCATCGCCACCGCCACCAGATTATGGATGGACTCTGCCGAGGGATTAGACCGCAGCGCGTGAGCAATGCGCTTTCGGATCGAGGACCCTCGCCTGCGGGAAGGACTTTCGGAGCGGGAGCCAGCAGCTCAGCGCCACCACGCCCGCCAGCTTCTGCTGCGTGGTCAGCGCCGTGTAGAGAGACAGCGCTCCGCCCTGAGGAGCAGAAACCCAAACAAAAACACATTACAGACACCCCTAGACTCCCTGAAAGCGCTGAAGAATGTGCTGACAGTGTGATGATTTCTCAGGCCACACATACAAACACCCGCTACGGCATCACACGCCAGCTTGGCTGAACGTCGAGTGAAGGAACCTGCGCTCATCAACAGTCAAAACAAAAAAGAAAGTAACAGTAACGGAGGTCTCACCTGTGAAAATCCACCCAGCACTATCCTATGGGAAGGTATTCCGTTCTTCACCTCTTGGTCTATTAAGGCTTTAACTGCGGAGGAGATTCAGCTCAATCCGGTGCGAACGGCAGGTAAACACACGTTTCATGCACTTTTTAATACGACTGACAAGTGGATACGCATTCATAACACGAGGCTCCGTCTCGGAAAATGCAGATGCAGAAGTGAGCCGACGCCTCCTGCAGAGCGGCGCCGTTCCGCTTCCTTCTGTTGGGGCCAGATTTTCAGATTTTCCTGCTCGTAATCGGATCTGGGTTTGTGATTTTCTTTATTTCTCACGTGAACCCAACTATGAAGAAGAAACCTCTTGGAACTTCTCCAACTTGTCATTATATATTTCGCCACTTGGTTCTGTGTTTGCCAGGCCAAATGGGCGGGGCAACAGGAAAACTGCATCTTTTTATTGGCGGACAGGTCATCAAGTTTGTGGTGTTATTTTTTCTTACTTTGTTGCTAATTCACCCTATCCGCGTCTTTCTATTCATGCGTATTCTGTGTTTTTCCGCGGACGTACGGTTTTCCGACGCTCTCTTGATGCCTGACTCATCTTCGTCCGCCTCCGGACTCAAACCGTGGATGTCAAACCTAGAAAACAGAAGGAGGCGTGGAAGAGACGGCCCAGAGAGAGCGACTGCGGTAGCCGCACGGGCAGTTATATGAAAACATAAGGTTTATGAAACTTGTATATTCTCACCATGATGGCATCGACATTCTCATGTTGAGGGAGACGGGCATGGTGGGACTGTGGAGGTCATGGAAGGTTAGGACAGAGTGCAGTGAGGCAGCCCTGCTGGTCAAGCTGAGGGGTGTGTTTACTCACGCGTGTGGACAGATGTACTTGACGTGAGGGATTCTGATCCCTGCGAAGGCTTCCGCCCAGCCATGACTATTTAAAAAGACAAAAAAAAAACAACAACAACAACAACATTCGTCGCAGACAAACCTCAATGTGCTGGAACGGACTCGGCAGACGACGCAGTACAGGTCTAACGCCCAGCGGCGGAAAGTACTTTGTTACTCTACCTTAGTATCCGTACTTATTCAGGTAAGGCAAGGCGAGTTGATTTGTTTCGCACATTTCGAAATGCAATGCAATTCAAAGTGCTTTACATAAAACATCCACAACATAAAGAC
>NC_137206.1:2917465-2932465 GCF_960531495.2 Zeus faber | reverse complement strand
TAATATTATTTAGTCGTCAGGGACGTTGTACAAACCGGTCGTTAACCCATGGCGTGCTGTGACACTCCTCTCCGCCCAGTCGCCGCCCGCAGTACCAGCCTCTGTCCCTCAAGCGGCTTCAGTACCTGATCGATTTGGGACGCGTGGACCCCGCGCAGCCCGTGGACCTGACCCAGCTGGTCAACGCCAGGGGAGTGAGCATCCAGCCCCAGAAGAGACACTTTGGGGTCCAGCTGGTGGACGAGGTAACGGCTGAATGGAATGAACTTTACGAACCTTCTGTAACGATGGTTCAAAAATACTGTTTGTTTGCTTGAAATACATTTTTACGACTGTAAATAATGCTGAGATATTTTATAATAACACTAATAAGTTGGACAAACCTTCTGTTATTAGTTGTGTCTGTAGTGTTCTATACATATACACATTATTATTGTTATTATTCTTCTTATTATTAATAATGTAAAGACATATCCTACCATAGTTATATTCATACCCAATCAACTTGCATCCTTACTGCCACTTCACCTCTTACAGCTTTTTTTTGGTCATTTATCTTTTCCTGGTGCCTAGAACCCATTTTGTGCATTCTGTTTATATTTTATTTGTATTTTTATAATTTTATTTTATAGGCTGTTAAACTTTTTATTTTATTTAAATGTTTTGCTCCTAGTCTGTGTCACCATAATGCACCCGCTGTCATCAGGACAAATTCCTTCCCTATAAAAATGTACCAGGTGTAATAAACTGATTCCGAAAGAGAAGTTTGTCTAAGTTGTAAAAATATCATTAGTTAATGCAGATAAGGAGTAATACTTTGTAATAAAATAAGCTTTGAACCAGCAGAACTCGACCTGACGGACAAATTGTCGGAATCATTTCTGTTGCACCTTTCTGCCTCTGGGGGGCAGCACATGACACGCTTGTATCTTCTGAGCGCTGGTGGTTCCTGTGTCTTGAGTGTTGTGCTCCTCCTGAAGTTCTTTTCATCGTCCATCCGTGTGTTTCAGGGTGTCGAGTGTTTTTCAGCCAAGGTCAACATCGAGGTGCAGAGAGCGTCGGAAGCCGCCATCGCCGCCGTGGAGCGCAACGGAGGAGTGATCACCACCAGCTACTACGACCCCCTCAGCCTCGGTGCGTCCCCCCAACGCTCGCACCGTCCCCATTTGTCTTCATCTGACTGTGTTGTCCAAGCTGGTGTTTCTCAAAGTAGAGTCTGTGGACCCGTGGGGGTCCGGCAGCAATGATACCTGGGTTGCTCTTTTTTTATTTACTCATTTAGATAGAGATACATTCAAAAATTGATCTTACCAGTTCTTTAAATTCTCTTTTTCTTTATAAACCCTTTTATACGTTTGATTGACAACTAATAAAGGCAAACTAATAAAGGGTTATTGAAAAAGCTGCACAAATAGTATTTTATTTGTGTATTTTACACAATGGTATTTTATTTTTTGATTACAATACAGAGGTGGTGTTCCTCAGCATTCAACCAGTAGTGGCATTTTGCCATGGCAACAACACAAGCAGCTAAAGGACACGTGCACAATTTTGAAAAGTGTCAATCTGTGAAATTGTGGGTTTGGTCCCAAAATTCCGTTCAAATTTTTTTATTTATTTTTTAAAAATCTGACGTTGCTTTCTTCAAAGTTTGCCTTCTTCTTCTGATTTATTGATTTATTTTTTAGTTTTTTTCCTGGTTGTATATTTTTCATTCTTATTTTTTCTTTGTGTGTGAATGTCCATCCATATCGACAGGTTACTCACCGCAGCTCGCTACGCTGCTTTAGCTAATTCACCACCGCTGCCTCTCACTCCCTTGCGGTGGCGGACCACGCCACCAGCAATGGAAACCGTACCTCGAGGAGCACATGCAGGTCGCAAACACAAAGAATGGCCGTATCTTAAAAAGTGCCCGATAAATATTGTATCTAATATGGGATTTTTAAACAAAATGTCACAGATTACCACTTCAATAAAAAAAATAAAAATAAAGTCTATAAAAATTTGATCGGTCACAACGGAAATATTGAAACCCTGTGATCTAAGCTGTGATTATTGATTCATAGACAGACAGACAGATACAGACAGGACTTAATTCATCCTTGGGGGGGAAATAGCAGATTATGTTGTAACTGAAACGTGTGGTTGTGTTTCCCAGCGATCCTCATCAGGCCAGTGCCGTTCTTCCAGCGGGGGCAGCCCATCCCGCGCCGCATGCTGCCGGGCGAGGACATGGTGTCGTACTACAGCGACCCGGCCGCCCGCGGCTACCTGGCCGACCCCGAGCGGGTCCGGCAGGCGCGGCTGGACCTGGCCGCTAAGTACGGCTACGTTCTGCCCGACCTCTCCAAGGACGAGCTGTTCCACATGCTCCGCTCCCGGAAGGACGCCCGGCAGATCTTCTTCGGCCTCTCGCCCGGCTGGGTGGTCAACATGGCCGACAAGAAGATCCTGAAGCCCACGGACCAGAAGCTGTTGCAGTACTACAGCTCGTAGGTGGGGAAGGAACCGCCCAAATGAACAAACTGTCACGGTGAAGGCACACAGGACGCGTGTTAACGTTATGGGGTCGTTCAGAGGGTTTTCTGCTCAAACAGAAGTGGAGATTGTCATTGTAACATAAGTGTCGAAAAATATCTTATTAAATAAAGCTGTTTAAATCATTTCAGGATTCATTTTTTTAACCTGAACTTTCTTGGGATGTGCTAAAATGCTCACTGTAGCTTAACAGGATGAAAATCCCTTTAACTTCAAACAAAATCTTGTTTTTTCTGTGCTGTCGATGATCAAAAGAAAACGTTTTTCAATTAATTTGGCTGAAAATGCCAAAAATAGTGAGCTCGGTGTGACTTAATGAGCCAATATGACCCCAAGGAATGTTTTTTATTTTTTTTATTTTAGTGTGGATTAAGCCACATTTCCAGACCTCCAATGTCTTGCGTTTTGAGCCCATTACGCCTTGTCAAGCTCCCGTTTTTAATCCCGTTTTCTACTTTATTCGTTCATAAAAATGTTCAACTTGATTGTAAATGTTCCCCCACCGCTCATTAAGCCTCCGTGTGCGTCCCCGTTGTTATATGTTAGAACTTCACGCCTTATGCCCCTAAGACCTCAATAATAAAAGTCTCAGCGCACTCCTCAGGTCTCGGTGACACGTCCATGAGGAGCCGCGGTGACTCAGTGGTTTGTTGCCGAGGTGGAACCAGCGTGGACGGCAGCAGGTGAGGAGGAAGCTCGGAAAATAAGATCGGAGCAAAGAATGAAAACAGGAAACAGATGCCGGGCCATGCGAGTTACATGTGAGCAGCCTGCGTCTAGAAGGGGAGTTTGAAATTAGTCATAGGCAGCTGTATCCTGGATGTTCCGACGACCCCCAGCTCTACACCTCCGGGCCCTCCACATCCACTAGAGCCGCAAGAACCGTGTCATAGTTCCAGAGGGGCCCCGTTTGAATAGACGGAGGACGTTCCCAGAATGCCGCTCTCCCTCATTAAGGATCTCGGGGTTGTTTGGTCGGAGGGGAAAGCGAGGCCCCGACCCGCTGTCAGGTTCGGGTCCTTCCAGGGCCCCAGGCCTCGGCAAATTTATATTTAAACTCTCTATCACTGGTGTTTATTTTCTGAAGTCCAAATGGCACGGTTTCTATAAATAACTTGGTATTTTACGCATATTGTCTTAAGCGGCGCTCCCATAGAAAGTCTGCTGTTATAAAAACACTTTATCAAAGGAAGCATATGTTTGTGTGTGTGTGTGCAAGACAAGCAGTATTGTTTTTCAGTGCTCTGGCTCCACTGGCACATGAGGTGTGTGTGTGTGTGTGGACAGAGAGCGAGATCGATAGATAGAAAAAAATATGAAGGAAGAGATAAGCTTTTTCTCTCTTTATATATATTTATATATATACTAATCCCTGGAGTTAAATTGCTGTGTCAGCAACAGCTCACAGCTTAAATTAGGCAAAAATAATGATAAAGCAGTAGAATAATAATATTACAAAGAAAATGGAAATTTTGGAAATAAACAATTAAACAGTTGACGTTACACAATAATATGACTATATACACTAAATCCAATGGGAAACAACAAATATAACCTAAAAAATATCAGAAAACCAATAAAAAAAATATACAAATTAAATTTCCCTGGAAGAATGTAGTCATATACAATAACTAGTGAAATAAACCCTCACGGCGAGCGAGAAAGATGAGCCTGAAGATAAGACAGAATCTTTTGATGTACAATAACACTAACGACTAGATTCGATTTTTTACAGCAAAAAAACATATGGAAAAATAAATCATAAACACCAAACAGAAATAAACCTCTGAAATGAACACTAAATGTACTTTACACATCACTGTACTTTACACTGTATCAACAGAACACACACACATACACACACTGACACACACACACACACACACACACACACACACTGTTTTAAATTCAAATGCGGTGCAGAAGATCTAAGTGTAGCAGTGGAGCCTGACAAGAGGAATATACAGACTGTATATTTACAAGTATATATACAGACTGTATATAAACATATCATATATCATCATCATCATCATCATCATCATCATATATAGAGGATATATGAAAGAGGCTTTTGTATATATTTCTAATTTATTCTCGCTCCTGAAGCTGAATTGTGTTTTTTTTTTCTTTCAGATGAAACGTCTGAACTTTGTGGATTGGGAATTAGGAATTCAGTGGAGAAGGGACGCTGGACGCCCCTTGACCTTGTGGTCAGACAGCGCCAGTGGATCCCAGAGCCAACGCTGAGAGAACAGGGGTCCCCTGGAAGGAGCCGGGTGGGTCCTGCTCTCCTCACGCTCAGGTTTGTTCCGAGGCTTCTCCCAAAAACGCCGCGGCCATAAAAGTCGCCTCGCCCCTTCTGAGCGTGCGCCGACCCCGGCTCCACAAACTGATCGGCTCTTCGGGAGGGTTCCTGTGAGACCTTTTTCGGGTCCTTCAGAGGCGTCGGTGCCAGGAAAGCCGCGCAGGCCGGCTCCGTTCTGCATAATACTCAAAATAAATCTCCACACAGGAAAGAAAGAGCGCGGTCATTGTTTATGGCCGAGCTTCGCTGCTTATCTTCAAAGACACAGATCCTTTGGAGTTTGAGGAGAACGTTTCCACCTCCCGACCCAAAACACACGAGAAGAAAAACCGTCTCTATTGATCCCGGTGGTCCTTGGCACCTTTAGGGAATTGGAGGTTTTTCGTTGTTTACGTGACTGAAACGCCGTTCTGGCCGTGTTCTCGCTCTGCGTGCGGTTGCACAACACTCACACCGACGCTTCAGCTTTGATTACATTGCAACTTTGAAATCGGCATCATCTCCGTGTGTACTGAAAAACAGATTTCAAATCAATATGAATATACATCACAAAATATACCAATTATAACCATACATACATTATCTAAAACTATATTTTTATTCATATTCAATAATGTAATTAAAAGTATACCTCAATGTACAATCATTATATTTTGTCATATATTCTTGTAGAAAAATCATAATATTATAAAATAATAATAATAATAATTATAATATTTAAAAATGTATTATACACATGTAACATAAACAATATGTAATAATATAGATATTTGTGCAGTTTTCCCATATTGTCCCAATGTGTTTTAAAGATAAATGCAAAGCAGTGAAAAGTAAAATATGTGCTTTGAAAGGCAGTGGAATAAAACTAGAGAGTCCCTTATGATGGAATTAGTCGAGTCAAGTAGAAACACTTCAAAGTCGTACTTGAGTACTTGGGGAAAGGTCCTCAGCGTTAGATTTCCCAATCCATGTTCACGTGAATAAGAGGCTCAGCGGGAGTGTTCTTTTTTCTTTTTTTTTCACGTTCCATGGCTCAGACTGGGACCTGATCCTGCAGGTTTGTGTTTTAATCTAATGTCTGAGTCTGACCCGTTCACACCAGGTAATTAAACATCCAGAGCTCAGAAGGTGATCGTTAGAATCAATGACAAGTCCAGGTCTCTGTGCTCGTCGTCTGCCAATCAGACGGGTTTTGGGCTGGGGAGGGGGCAGACGGGTCAGCTGCAGGAAGAGAGGAGAGACAGGAGGAATAATACGTATACGTATATAAGAGGGATGTTGGGAGGGCTGGAATGAGGAATACTGTACTATACCACACGTGTCAGGAGTAAAAGTACAAATGCTCCAAAAAAGCTCTCATTAAAGTACTTGGCGTCAAATGTACTCGAGTATTAAACGTGAAACGTGATGATTGCACCACTTGAATGAAGAAAAAAAAACAACAACCTTTAGGTACAAATAAATAGTCTTTTCAGAAGGAAAAAGTAAGATATTTGCTTTGGAATGTGGTCGTATTCAACTATAAAAGTACCTGATAATGGGATTACTCAAAGTTGTACTTAAGTTGGAGCTCGAGGAACTTTGGACTCATGTTTACTCTGAAGACTATTCACATTTTGTACTCAAGCTCCATTATTTGCCAAATATTTTACCTAAAAACAAGTAAACGTGTTTATCAGATCAGTAAAAAGCAGTAACTAGACTCAAAAGTACTCAGAGTATTAGTATTTTTCAAGTGTAATGCTCAGTGGATTACAGCGTCACTTCTTTATTTCGCAGTATCCAGCTGGTTTTCCGCCCCAGTTTGAGGCTAAAACACTGCATTTGGAGGGTGACCCCCGGTTGAATACATGGTTTCCCTTGACCCCTGACCCCGACGGAGCGCGTCACAGTCTGGATCCTTATGAGTATCAGTATTTTTCGCGGGACTCGACCCACCGCCGCTAAACGCCTAATGAACGGCCGACTGCTCGCTCAGTGCTGCAGATAAGAACCTTATCACCGGCCCGTATAGGACACAGTTCCTCATTTACAAAGAATGGGATCCTTCTTCAGCGGGGTTTAGCATGTCTCCGGGCCGGGCAGCCCCACTCAACCCCACGCAGCCCCACGCAGCCCCACTCAACCCCACTCAACCCCACGCAGCCCCACTCAACCCCACGCAGCCCCACGCAGCCCCACTCAACCCCACTCAACCCCACGCAGCCCCACTCAACCCCACGCAGCCCCACTCAACCCCACGCAGCCCCACGCAGCCCCACTCAACCCCACGCAGCCCCACGCAGCCCCACTCAACCCCACGCAGCCCCACTCAACCCCACGCAGCCCCACTCAACCCCACGCAGCCCCACTCAACCCCACGCAGCCCCACGCAGCCCCACTCAACCCCACGCAGCCCCACACGCAGCTCCAGGCCCCCCCATGCAGCCCCACGCAGGTCTCCACAAATAATTGACTGGCTGGATGCCGGGCTGGTTGGAGAGCACGACGGGTCCGCTTCTAAGACCACGCCTCAAGTCGTCCAACCCACGTGTTTGTTTTTTTTTTAGCTTTTCTCGCTGTGAAATGCTTGTTGACAATGTTGATCCAATGACTTTTGGGAGTTTTTCCTGTAACGTGAGACGTGGGCGTGACCTTTAATACGATTAAAAAAAAAAAAAAAAAATCTACCAACGGTGGTTGTTATTGCAGCCTCTGCTTCTGGTCTGACTGGATGCAGCCCTCATGCGTCTGAGGCCTATGTTTGAAGTCTGTCTGCTTATCAGTGGTGGGGGTCTGTCCTCTAGGGTGGGGGGTCTGGGGGCCTATCTGATCTGAGGTGGGGTCTCATTGTATCCTGCTAATGAGGGGACGTTAAGCTGTCTCCTGCAGGGGGCATGTAATCCTCCTGAGGCAGGGCGGGCAGGGCAGCGTTTGCAGAGGAGTGTGGGGCCTCGCACCCTGCGTGGGGGTGGGTGGGTGGAGGGTTCGGGTCTACTGTTGTGATTATGCACCTGATTAGGCCGGTGGGAGGTGTGTGTGTGTGGGGGGGGGGGGGGGTTGCCACTGCATAGAATGGTGTCTGCATGTTGACAGCGAGGCCTGATGCCAGCCTGCTGGGTCCATACAATCCAGTCCATACAGTGGGACGAAGCAGAGACAACAGCGTGTGCTCTTCACACGTCGAGCTTCAGAACAATGCAGAGCTTCACCCATGTGAGGAGAGACAGACAGACAGAGAGAGAGAGAGAGAGACAGAGAGAGAGAGAGAGACAGTCATGAACGGGACAGAATACAGTGCTTCGTTATCCGCAGGTAAGAAGGTTCTCTCAGCCAAAAAAACAACAACAAAGCACCTGGAGCTCCTGCTGCTGGAGAGGAACTGAGGTGAGAAGATGTCCTCCAGGCCGGATGGGGAGCATCCGGGCCTCGCGGGGTCCAGAGGAGACCTTGTCACGATGCCGCATGCAAACATGTCCACGCGGGTCCGGGTCCAAATCGTGGATCCAGGGAATCCTCTCCCGACCGGGCCGCTTCTCCACCACGTCCACCAGAACCTGGCATGGCGGTGCACCGCCCACTGTGTGTCCCACGGCTCCGAGGCCTCAAGGAATCCTGTCAATACGTCCCTGGAGGAGAGTTCCTCTCTGGTGGTAGTGGCTCCGTGCGTTCTGCTCGGAGGTCCATCACGGAGGTCCCCCCGTGCTCCAGGGCCAGCTCCACCCGGTCCGGCTCGGCCCGGGCGGACTGAGGCGGCGGAGGAGTGTCCCCTATATGAGTTGTGTTCGATACAATGGGACTCTGTGATGTCGGCGGTGACAACAATCCCCTTTCAGAGCTGCATTGTCCTCGCTTGGACAATGCAGTGATACCCTGATGTTCTCCTGTAGATTAGAAAATCATTGGGAAACGATGAATAAAGAAAACACTTTTCACTCATTTGTCATTTATTATTATTTCATTTGTCAGGGAAATGAGTATTGAACTGTTCATAATTATTCCCTGTTGGACGCTGTACTCGTTACATACTATATGTACATACACATTCATTTGACATGACACATATCTTATGTTTACACAGACTTTTTTGATAATGTTGTTTTCATTATTATTATTATTATTATTATTATTATTATTATTATTATTATTATTTTAACTATTATAATTACTATTATTATATTTATTTTTATTATCATTATTATAACTATTATAATTAATATTATTACTATTATTATCATTATTATTATTATTATTATTATTCATTTATTTTCCCTGCTTTGTTTTGCATGGCCTTTTATAATTTCCCCACATGTCTGCTTGTGACAAATAAGGAATATTGAAGGTATTGAGGTATAAGATGTAAATGAAAATGTAAATTTATTTTAAGAAACCTCCAATAAACCAACTTGAAAGTGAAATCCTTCACTATTCAGGATGGTGGTTTTTTTTTTAGCGTATTTGCTTTATGTAAATGTTTGCTGTGGCTTTTCCCCACAGTGTTCAGCCGAAACTAACATTATTGTATTCACGCTGAGTGGTTGAAGCTAATTGATTCAATCCATTAGTGCTTTTCACACCGTGTGACACTATGTGGATTCAGCCTTTAATTCTGACGAGCTGCGAGAGAAGTCACCTGCAGATGCTCCCACTGAGGGTTCTGTTCACAACACTGCTCCACTCTGCTGGACTTTATTTCCCTTCGTGTCGCTCCGGAACATTCGGCCTTGTAGAGACACTTAGTTTTGTTTGGAGTATTATTTGATATGGAAAATAAAAAACGAAGAATCTACACAATAATAATAATTAAAACAATAACAGCACTAATTATTATTATCATTAGATAATTATTATTATTATTATTATTATTATTATTATTATTATTATTATTATGAAGAGTAAAAAGAATAATTATTAAAACAATAATAGTACTAATAATTATTATCATAAAATAATAATATGCTTTTTTATTATTATTATTATTATTATTATTATTATTATTATTGTTTTTATGATTAATATTATTATTATTGATATTTGGAAAAAATGAAAACTTAAG
This sequence comes from Zeus faber, assembly GCF_960531495.2. Taxonomy (NCBI): domain Eukaryota; kingdom Metazoa; phylum Chordata; class Actinopteri; order Zeiformes; family Zeidae; genus Zeus; species Zeus faber. The sequence continues at coordinate 2,922,584 of NC_137206.1, read as the reverse complement.
GTTAAGGTTCCCTTTGCTCATATTAAATGGGATTTTTTTTCGTTTTAACGCAGTTATATAACCTAGAAGCTTAACAAACGAAACGAGGGTTATCGATTGATCCATCATCGCAAAGTTTCGTTTTGTCGACTTGCGCACAGGCTGATTTGTGGAAAAATCTCCTGATCACCCTGTTATTGATCAGTGGTCCCTGTGTCAGCTCCATTAGGAAAACTGTGTGCGTGTGTGTGTGTGTGTGTGTGTGTGTGTGAGTGTGTGTGTGTGTGTGTGTGTGTGCGTGTGTGTACGTGCAAGTGCGCGTGGATCAAGCTGTCTCACGCATATTCTGCGCGCGGTGTCCCGTCGGGGCCTCGGCGTCTCCACAGCCTCCCCGTGCACAGCAGCGGGTCAGGTGCATCCACATCCTGCAGCTTCGTGGATTCTAGTGTCTGCACCACGTTTGTCCCCGAAATACAAAAAGCTGTTGATTCCACCGCGTGTCGTGGAAAAGAAGAAGAAGAAAAAGGAAGAAGTCTGGCTCCGGGAGTATCTGTGGAGTCTGGGACTTTTTTTTGCCAGAGTTTGCATTTAAATTAAAACATATTTTTTCATGCACCCCGGAATGACGTAACGAAGCCGAACCACGACCAGACAGAGAAACGTTGAACAAGAGTTTGAGAAGTCGAGGCCCGAACGAGGCCTTGAAGGCCCAAATGAGGCTTTCGATGAGGACTTCAATAATGTCACACAGTCTGCAAGTCTGGAACTCCAATCTTTGGAGTCTAGAGGGATTTATTCCATGTATTTTGCACCTTTTCATTTAACCTTTGGACTGATTTGTTGAATTTCGTTTTTTTTGTTTAATATAAATACATAATATGTTATATATCTATTATTACATAATATTAATATATTAATAATTATTGTGACATTATTATTATTATTTTTTAAATTATTGTATGTCTTTTTATAAATATATTCATTTATTTTTCACTTCTTTATTCTGTGGGAAAGGGGGTTAAAAAGAGGAAACCGTTTTTATTAAGCAATTGAAAGGTGAGAGCGTCGCGTCCTCTGATCGAGATCCCAGATACTTCAGTCTTTTGTCTCTTTTGTCTCTTTTGTCTCTGCTCGTTCTGCAAACATTCGTTCGCTCCAGTTGAATAATTAATCATGTTTGTTGTAAACTGGACTTTGATGGAGACGCTGATCACAGGGAGACACGTGACCCGCAGAATGGCACCAGTCAATCAGAACTTTGATGTTGAACTATCAATGCACCGATCAATACTCATATTGATCACATTCCCTGTATCTCAAATAGGAACATCAAGGAACAAAGTAAGACGGTGTGAGCTTAATAAGTGAATCAAGATAGAAATAAATCTTTAATTACACCATTACCCAAGTCAACAAGGTCCACAAGAAGAAAACCAAATAAAAATTAAAATAAAAATTAATTTAATTTGAATTGCGTCCAGGGCTGCGGGGAATCCTGCTGAAGGCTAAAACGAGAACGGAATTTAGCAAGATTTGCAAAAATAAGTAGTTAAGTGAAGCGCTGTGTTTGTTTTTTTAGGGGTCTGGGAGACTCTGGGCTGGGGCTGAGGGTTTAGAGGCTGATTGGCGCAGCGGATCGTCCAATCCCCGACCTGGGAACACCTGGAATCCACACCTCCACTCCTCCTCCTGCGACTGGAGGGGACCCATAAAGCCCCCATCGGCCCCCGAGGCCCGAGCACCACCAGCACTGCCAGCACCACCAACACCACCATGCATCTCAACCCTGCGCACGGACTCTGCGCAGACCGCGCCGCGCTGGGGAGCAACGAGCTGCTCTGCGGAGGGGGCCCCGTGGGCTCCCCGGGCTCCGGTCCCCCCAGCCCGCAGTCCGTCAGCTCGGACAGCAGCTGCTCCAGCCCCGACACGAAGACCCCCGCCCCGCAGAGGGTCCGCAGGCCGCTCAACGCCTTCATCATCTGGACCAAGGAGGAGAGGAGGCGCCTGGCGCAGCTCAACCCCGACTTGGAGAACACGGACCTCAGCAAAATACTGGGTGAGTTTGGTGCTGGAATGACTTATGCTGGCTTTAAGTTTTTATTTTTTGGAGTATTTCCGTTGCACCTTAGTGCATCAGATGAATATTGTAATTATGTAAAAATATGCATCTGACTGATGTCTCTGCCCCTGCAGGTAAGACCTGGAAGGCCATGTCTCTGGCTGAGAAGCGTCCCTACATGCAGGAGGCCGAACGCCTGCGGGTGCAGCACACCATCGACTACCCCAACTACAAGTACCGGCCCCGCAGGAGGAAGCAGCAGAAGAAGAGCGCCAAGCCCCAGGCTGCGGAGCCCCCCCAGGCCAGCGCCAGGGGCTTCCCCGCACCCTACGACCTCAGCTACCTGATCCACCACAACCAGCAGCATCCAGCACACTACCCCGCCGCAGAGCCCTTCCTGACCTCCCAGGCCACCTTCCCCTACCCCGCCGAGGCCGCCTTCCCGGACAGGGCCGACGCCTTCCCCTATAAGGTCGTGGTCTACTCCAACCCGCCGTCCTACCACGCTGAGAGCCCGATGTACGGCTCTGGCGGTGGGCAGCCGCACCCTGACCCCTCCGGTCCGGGTGGTCCGGCCCCCGCTGGTGGGGTCGCGGGGGGCGGCAGGGCGTGGCCCGTCCTGCCCTCCTTTGACTTCTACCTGGAACAGGTCCAGGTGGACATGCTGTACGACCTGGACCGCAGTGAGTTCGAGCAGTACCTGGGTCCCAACCCCCAGCGGCCAGAGTCCACAGACCCCTGCAGCCACCGGCAGCAGAGCGGCTTGAGGGAGGGCCGGTCCCTGTCCTAATGGAGCAAATAGACTGTGCTTTTGAGTACGCTGGAAGCCGTGCATTTATTTAACTCATGTTGGGTACCCCACTTCCACAGGTGCAACTTCAACTGTCACTGTGCAATTTGTCAATTTTTTGTCAACCTCACTTCTTTAATGCTAAAAGGTGTTAATTACTGTATTTCCGTGTACGGTTCTCGCATGTAATGAAATGTGTATAAATAAATAAATCCTATTAATAATTCAAAATCGATTTCCTTATTATTATTAACCAATGGTCAATCTGGCTGCTGAGTGGTGTTTGGTCTAGATATTATTACATTATTTAGAGAATGAAAAAAAATCACTCAAGCCACTCAATCAAGAAATCAATCAATCAATCCGTGAAGGTCTTTATTTAGGCGATCGTGTCAATGGGGGCTTTTTCGGTATCTGGCTCTTGGCTGCTGACAGACACTTTTATCTCCATTCCTCTGCTCGCAGAGGGAAGTGGTTTGGGCGCCACGGGCACAGAGCTCCAAACTTCCTGTTTCATTTTAAAACATCTCACAAAGACTCTAAAAATACTCCAAATATCGACACATCGCCCAGCTGATAAATGTTTATACCCGGCTATGAGAATGGTTATTTCCCTGGGCGTAGCACCCTGCATGTCATAAAAAGGCTCCAGGCTCGACGCTGATTGGTTGAACCCAAACATGGGCTCAGACATTGGAACCAGAGTGGAATGTGTCGGAGTAAATATCGGCGTTTTGATGGAAATCAGATGGATCCTGTGATGTGAGACGAGATGTCGGCCGGGATTTTGGTTTTTCGGTAATATGGTGACGTGATCAAACGTGGCCTCCGAGGGGCCTTACGGTAGAGTTATGCAGTTCTCTGAACTTATAGACTGTTCTGGCTTCTAATCAATACCTTACACCCAATCAACCACCGGTCAATCCTGTGCAAACAACCCATTCCAACAATTCCAGCATTCCACTGAATGTATGTACGTAAACATGCACATCCGTCAGAATCACTTGTACTTCTGTCACCCCGCCGCTTATCGGAGGGAAGATGATATCTAATACAAACGAATATATCTATGCAAGAGTTTTACTGGGTGATGACTTTAGAATTGCCCTTGTACTTAACCCTCCACGTGTGTTAAGTCCAACACACTTTTGCCGAACCCCAGGCGGCCCCCGGCCAGGGCATCTGTGTGCGGCGTGGTCGGCGGTTTATATTTTCACGTTTGTCCAAGTTTATTTCCCATTCCCGCGCCGACCGACCCCCCCCCCCAACCGGGGAACGCCGCTCGACATCGCACGAAAACCAGCCGCCCGGGGTTAAAGACGCCGCTCTGGACGCGTGTGACTGAATGCGCCGCGTTGTGAGGCTGATGGTACAGCTGCCGGAGAGCGTCAGAGCGACGGCTGGACCAGCTCTGTGTGTGTGTTACCAGCCAGGAGGAATCTGTGCAATTCAGAAATGTCAAACATGCTGTAATCGGGGGGGGGGGCTGTTCTTCAAAATAAAATAGTTTCCCAGTTAGAGATTAAATATGTAAATATGCCAGTTGTGAATGTGTAATATCGACACGCGAATAGCTGGGGTTTATGTTCAACCTAAAAATAGATTTGCCCTCAGCTTCTCGTGCATTCTTCAGGGTTGGTGAGGTATAATTAGCTGCTCTCCACTTCAGTCCAGCGTGAAGGTCATGGATGGTTTCCTGCCAGGGTGCATTCTGGGTAGATTTGCAGGCTGCTCTCTGTAGATAATGCTCATCCGACTATTCTCCTGGGGGACACATCTCCTGGTGGAGCTTTGTGTGTGTGTGTGTGTGTGTGTGTGTGTGTGTGTGTGTGTGTGTGTGTGTGTGTGTGTGTGTGTGTGTGTGTGTGTGTGTGCGCGTGTGTGCGTGTGTGCGTGTGTGTGTGTGTGTGTGTGTGTGTGTTGGGGGGGGGGGGGGGGTAAGTAAGATACTGGAGGTCCGGAGTTGAAGATGTGTGGAGCTCTGGTACTCTACACCTTTGAACCCCTGGAGCTGGTCTGGGGGTCTGGAGGTCTGGAGGTCTGGAGGCCTGGCGGTCTGGAGGTCTGGAGGCCTGGCGGTCTGGAGGCCTGGCGGTCTGGAGGTCTGGAGGTCTGGAGGTCTGATGGTCCGGAGGTCTGGAGGTCTGGAGGTCTGGAGGCCTGGCGGTCTGGAGGCCTGGAGGTCTGGAGGTCTGGAGGTCTGATGGTCTGGAGGTCTGGAGGTCTGGAGGCCTGGAGGTCTCGAAGTGTGGAGGTGTAGAGGTGTGGAGGTCTGCATCTCAGGATCTCTG
>NC_137206.1:2812465-2912465 GCF_960531495.2 Zeus faber | reverse complement strand
TGGACGAGGTGTGTGTCGAGGAGGACTGGACCTCTCAGGACGTGGCCTCACTTCCCCCCCTGCTCCGCAGTACAGCAGCGCCTTTTAACTTTTTTTTTTTTTTTTGGGGGGGGGGGGTTGTTCTGTGTTCGCAGGGGCCACATTCTCCGGGGCCGGGGCCGCGACTCGTGTTATTCTTCCTGTGCTGTTTGCAGCGCTCGCAGCTGGAAGGACAGGAAGGCCGATCTGGAAAACTACTTTGTGTATGTCATCGGTGATGGCGGGACAGTGCGACCCGCCTGTGCCAGGCACTGGCAGAAGGGGGGGGCAAGGGCCCGTCCCGCCAGTCCCCCGGGGGAGGGGGAGGAGGGGGGGGGGCGGCCCCAGCGGTGTCCCCCCCCCAGCCGCCCTGGGGAGGGGGGTCCCCGGCGCCACGCCTCCCCAAGGCCCCGGGCCTCGGCGTTCCCTGCACGCCAGGAGCTGGGGAAGGAGCTCCACCACCCCGAGGCAGCCGCAGTGCCTCGCTCATCCTCCGCCGCCCTGGAAAACACCGCCTTCCCGCCCCCACCCACGGCCCCCCGCCCACGCCCCCCGCCCACGCCCCCTGCCCACGCCCCCCACCCAGGGAGAACTCGCTCCACCGAAGTCGCTCCACGGGACACGGGCAAGCTCTCTGGAGCTCCAGGGTGAGCTTTAACCCGTGACGTCCAGGGGCGTGGCCCCTTCTCCGGGCTCCCTCCGGTCTCTCCTGGGGGCCGGGCTCGGGGGGCCACGGTACGCCGCTGATCTCGACGTGAAGCGTGAAGCTTGTCAGTCCTTCGAGGCTGCGCTGAGATTCAGGACCGTAGAAATGAGCTGCACCGAACCTGAGGCGGCAGCAGACAGAAACGTCAGTGTGAATATAAAGTGAGGAGGAGAGGGACGGTCCCTCATCGCTCCTCCATGTGCGTTCCTCCGTGTTTTTCCTTCTTCAGATTTGATGCGTCATGGTGGCCGTAAAGATTAGAGCCTGAAACCCGGGTTGAGGCGCAGACGTATAAAAACGGGTTTAATTCTGTGGGTCTGTTTTCATTTACGCTTTGAGATGTTTTGTCTGATTTTATTCCGTCTTTTCATTTATTTTCAGTTTTTTTTTCTTATTTCTCTGCCTCTTCCTCCTCGTGTGAAGCACCTTTATCTCCTCATCTCTGAGCCATGTGCACATGTTTTTACTCTGTATTATATTATTATTTACTATTTCTTACTCCTTACTATAAATGTCATTGCAATCCGCTCCACACTCCCTGCTCCGCTCCTTTCGTTCCCGCTGGCACCTACGGGAAGCCGCGAGGGACACTTTTCCCCGCGCGTGCACTCTGGTGCGGAGCAGTGACAATAAAGTCGAATTGAATTGAGTTGAATGACGGAAAACGCGGGAAGCGCGGCTTTTTCACAATCGGCAGAAACGGACGACGCGGCCGACGTGCACCGGGGATCTGACCCTTCAGAGCGCTTTCCCAGCGCCGAGCGGAGCCTCTGGGATGGGGAGCAACACTCCGGCCTCCCATTGTCTGGGAGCGTTTACTCAGCGAGCGCGGAGCGGCTGTAGGAATACAGGAAAACAATGGGCTCATATTTATTTACTGCTCGGGGCGACCAGGGACTGATAGCAGCTTTACTGTAACACGGCTCCTCGCGGGGGCCACTCGGGGGTTACACCTTATCTGTATCCTTCTGCCACACGTTGTAAACCCACTTTGAGTCTCGGTGCAGCACCTTACTGCTCATTTCAACAGTAAATAAGGTCCTCATGACAGATCGCTTTCAGATAAAGGTTCAGGCCTTGAATACAGTTTCAACAGAATTCAACAGTTGTTTGCCTAAAACAATATTTTCTCATTTTAATATTTAACAAACTGTCAGCAAACAGTAACTTATTGCACTTAGAGATGCAGCATTATCTGAAAACACATTTCATTCATCTACATCTAAAATAGAATGAAAAGATCCTGCAAACATCTGCTATACATCTATTTTATATACACATATTATATATATATATGCCTTTACTCCACGCTGTTTACCAGTGAAATGTGCCAATAGATGCGCCGTGAACCCCCGAAACACTGACCTGGAAGATGCCATGTGTGGAGTCTGTGGGGTGTGTGGAGTCTGTGGGGTGTGTGGAGTCTGTGGGGTGTGTGGAGTCTGTGGGGTGTGCGGGGTGTGTAGTGTGGTGTGTGCAGGGTGTATGGGGTGTGTGGAGTGTGTGTGGTGTGCGGTGTGTGTATGGGGTGTGCGGGGTGTGTAGTGTGGTGTGTGCAGGGTGTATGGGGTGTGTGGAGTGTGTGTGGTGTGCGGTGTGTGTATGGGGTGTGTGGGGTGTGCGGGAGTGTGCGGGTGGTGTGTGTGGTGTGCGGGTGGTGTGGGGTGTGTGGGGTGTGTGGGGTGTGCGGGTGGTGTGCGGGGTGTGCGGGTGGTGTGGGGTGTGTGGGGTGTGCGGGGTCCGGGCTGTCGGCTGTTTTTACAACTCACCAAGTGGCTGGAAACCATTTGTTTGACCTCCGAACTCTGACCCCTGCCGTCCTGCGGAGCGTTGACACCGACAGCGACGATTAAAACACATCAGAGTGAAACCGCCGCTCAAGCTGCTCTGACGCTGGTTTTCTGCTCACGTTGTCGTTTTTGGGAAACAACCTCGATTTACACCGGAGTGGCGGCCTCATTGCCTGTCGTGTGGGGCTGCAGCGCCGGCGCCGTCCAGCAGAGGGCTCACTCTGGCAGAGCAGCTCCCACTGGCTCAGAGCCAGAACAAGTGATTGATCAGAACCGCGGGAGCACCGAGAACCGGGCTGGAAAAGAGGATTCTAGCGTTGCCTGATGGGGTTAGCGGTGGTGTTTCAGCGTCATGATCCGTTTCCCAACCCTGGGTTTGCATGATGCTCCGCAGCCGCCTCCGTGTCCGACCCGGGAGTTGACATTGTTTTGTGTCGCGAACTAAGACTGTGTCTGTGAAATGCACGGCGGAGGGGGGGGGGGGGGCTCCACCAAATCAGCCGTGGGTGTTTGACCTAGTTGACCGAGCTCAGAGCGTCAAAAATTAATTTTCCAGAGAGAGCATTACGGGAGGGCGGATGTGGCGGTTGCCTTGACGCCGGGCGTGTCGGTGTGAGGCTGAGTGGCTCTGAGGCCTCCTCCAATCCCCCCGGTTTCAGAGATTAACACTGACACTGGATTAAAACCCCGAAATAGAGAAATCCTTCACAGATGACTGATGGCGAGCGTATGATGGGATGGAGCTCCTGACATCCTCACCTGTGATTTTCCAAATGGAGAACGTGGCGCCGGCGCCCGGGGCGGCGGGCCCCTGAGCTCCGCCTCGGGCCCCGGGGACATCGGCCGCATATAACGCCCCACGAACGGAAAACTCCTCTATTTGGCAGCCGCCCGCTCTCGTTGTTTTCCATCTTTAATAACGGCAAATTCACTGTCGAGAAAAACGCAGCGCTCTGCTGCAGCTTCCACGCGGCAAACGTTTCACTTCGGAAAAACACAACGTTTCCTTTTCGAAAAACGGAAGCTCGCAATGAGGCCAGACAGTATTTATAGGTTATACTGCGGCAAAATCTTTTTTTTCAGGGTTTTATTTGCTATGTTTACACCTCCAACATAAGAGACTAGAAACAGTAGGCTGTGCCGCTTCCTACTGGTAATCTGTTGTCGCCTACGTCAGCGTTTCTCAACTGGGGTACTGTCGGGGGTACTCCGAAAGTTAAAAAGAAATGTGTTAAAAATATTGGTTAGATGTACTGTAATGTTAAGAAAAAAAACATGAAATGAACGTCGTTTATGTTAATTTTCTCTTTTTTTCTCCAAATGCCAGTAAAGGGGGTATTCAGCTGAAAAAAAGATCTCAGAGGGGGGTCCACCACTAAAAAAACAGCTGGAGATCCGCTGCTCTTCATTACGCTCTGGATGGACTGATATTCCAGTTACTCCAAACATATTCAGAAAATACGTCGAGACTCGTGAGAGTGAAGTCGAAACTTCTCTGTTTTTTTTTTTAAAGAGATTTAACGTTTTTTTTCTCTTGAAGCCTTCGACGTTCGCCCCGTTGAGAAGCGGCGGCGGCGGCGGCGTTCCTCCGCCGCGGATGACACATCCTTCGAGGCTACGAGCCATGGGAGGCCCCATTTCACCACGGCCGGGGGGGTGGAACGGGCCAAGGCCGCCCCCCAAGGCTCTCAAGGGTCTCTGACCTCGCCTCCGCGGTTTTACAGCGACACTAAACGACTCCCAGAGGCGGCGGCGGCGAAGCTTCTCTTCACACCTCCGTGCCAGCTCGTCCGCTCGTCTGCTGGAGCCCTCGGGGAGCGCCCCGCCTTCCCCGCCCGTGGCTTTTCACGACCCCCGCTCGGCCCTAAGCCCGCTCGGGTTTCCCTTTTGCTTGTACTTCGGGGCGACCCCCCCGGCGACCCCGTCGCCACCGCGGCCTCCGAGGCCTCCTGGCCCCACCGCAGAGGAGTCACCAACGCGACACCGACTTCACCGACAGACTCCCTAAAGCGTGTTTGTTTTTGGGATTTTTTTTTTCTCCCTCCTCTTAGCACCCCCCCCCCCCCCCGCCTCCCTCTCCCCCCTCCCTCCCCCCTCCTTCCCCCCTCCCTCCCCCCTCTCCTCCTTCCAGGCCTCAGCTTTCTTCCTTCCTGAGCCTGTGGTCGCTTCCTGCTGCGACTCTTATCACCACAGAAAACGTGACGGGGGTTTCAGTCCGCTCCGTCCAGCGCCGTAGCCCGGCTTCTACCTACCGCCCTAGATGGAAGCATTATGGGATGGGGGGGCGAAAACACACACACAAACACACACACACACACACACACACACACACACACCCACACACACACACTCCCACACACAAACACAAACACACACACACACACACACACACACACACACACACACACACACACACACACACACACACACACACACACACACACACACACACAGTCGGCACCTGGGCCAAATGTGGTAATGGGCTTATTTGTTATAAACAATATAGCCTTCAACTTCACAGGCTGCGCTCGTGTCATAAATCTCAAAGTGCCGGGACGCGTTGATGTTTATGTATTTATTTATCGCGAGGGGAAAACCGCGAGGCACGGCGTCCCATTATCCACCAGCGCTCCGAGGGGGGGGCCTTCCTCCCCCTCCGACGACATCGACGGCGGCGTCCCCGGGGGGCCGGCTTTTTGATTTACTCCGCAAATCTGAGCGTTTGGGTCCGGGAGGGAGAGGAGGGGAGAGGAGCTCAGCTCCCTGTCGTCCGTCCGCGTTCCCTCCCGCCTTTCACGCCGCGGTTCTCCCTCTCTCTCTCTCTCCCTCTCTCTCTCTCTCTCTCTCCCTCTCTCCCTCCCTCCCCATCGTCTTCGTAAACAGCGCGCAGAGTCGTATTTATTGTTGTGTGACAGCGCTGCCAGCTTGGGGTTCTGCCGAGGCTTGATAGAGGCCGTGTTATTGTGAGGCCACAAGAGCATCTGATAAGGCGGCGAGATTCTGCGGCGCGGTCCACGATAAGGCCTGTTTTGGATGGTCCGCCGCCAAGAAATCCCAAAAAACCCGCAGCGGCGCAAAAGTGCAGCAATCACTCCGGAGTTCAAAGTGCGCTCGACGGGCACTGAATGTCACGCGGGGGGGGATGTGATTTTTCACAGGCGGATCGCGTCCACGGGGGGTGGGGGGTGGGGGCGGGGGTGGTGGGGGGGGTCTCCATTGTTGCGCCCGGCGTGTCGGGATAGGTAATGGCCGTTTGTGTGGCTCGGATTTATGATGATATCTGGGGGGACTTTCCCAGGTTTCCTTGACATGAGAGCGTATCCACGCTATCTTCTGGGAATATCACGGGAGGATGTGGGCCGGCTGACGGTGCCCGGCGAGAGGAGCCTGCCCGGGGTCAAAAGGTGACGGAGCTGATGGAGAAGCTCTGATTTGCACTTTTGCTGCAATGAAGTCATTTTTTTTAAATTCACTTACGATGGCGTTTGTGCGGCTGGTTAACGTGCTTTTTTAATGAGTTTTTATTTTCATCACTTTATTGAGGTTCCACTACACACACACACACACACACACACACACACACACACACACACACACACACACACACACACACACACACACACACACACACACACACACACACACACACACACACACAACCTGTGTAATATCTGTACAATATGTTCAAATAAGACTGTTTTAACACTGCAGACTAAAAAAATACATGGAAAATATACACACCATACACCAATACCAAAAACGCATCGTGTGCATTGAATTGAGTTATTCTGGATATTTTTGCATGTTTATGTTCTGCTTTTTTGGTTATTTCTGTACATTTGTCTGGGTTTTACTTGTATTTTAATAAAATTCAATTAAATTGAAATAAATGTAATTTAATTGTATTTTATTTGATTGTCAAATTTTTCAGACTGTTTCTTTAATGCTAACGGTCTGCAGAGAAACGCGCCAATCCTCACCACAACAAATGCCTCGCGCATGAAAACCTGCCCCGGCAGAATTCATTCTGATTCTGATTCTGACTCTGATTCTGTGCTGTTAGAAATGAAAGTCCAGCGCTGCACGGCGGGCAACCACGCGTCGGGGTGTTTGCCGCGGGTCTGTCATTCGGACGTGTGGCTGACGCGTCCCTCGCAGGCTCTCGCCGGATGCTGAGCTCCAGCCTCTGTGTGTCCCCCCTCCCCGGGGCGGGCGGGGAGCTGCTGGTGCTGATACAGAGCATTGTGTGTAAATGACCCGCCGCAGATTATCTGGGTTTGAACATCGGCAGCGGCTCCTTGATGTTCCAGATAGGACGGACGCGGCGGATAGCGTATTGATAAACTGATCCGAGCGCGCACCGCTGACCCGACGAGGCGCTGATAACGGCCAGGGGCGACGTGGCTCGTCGGAGGGAGAGGGAGCAATGGAGGCGGAAGTTAAAGGAAGAAGAAGAAGAAGCTGAAAACGGAGCCTTTTCTTGTCCCTTTTTTTCCCCTGCCTCCGTCAGAACTCCCCACCCGACCATCCGTCTCACGGCAGAACGCAGCATTCACACTTCGTACCGATGGAAAGGGCTTGATTTAATCTAACCCACCGCGTTGGACGCTGTTAGTGGCTTTAAATCCACCTCCCAACGTTTAGAAAGATTTAAAAACCAACTTTAAGGTCTGGTCCAAGTCTACACAACCGTGTCGTCACGAAGAAGAGCCGGGAATGGTTTGTTCTGTCTCGAAGGTCATTAGACTGTTTTACACTGTGTTTTTTAAATGTGTTTGTATTGTATTTTATACTGGGCTGTGTTGGATGTATTGTGTCTGTTGATGGCGCAGGGACGCCAGACGCCAATGAGCTTGTAGCTGACTCTGGTGCAATTCCGTTTAAATTGTGCATTGTGGCAATAAAAATAAGCAAAGATAATAAAAATGTATAATAAATAGAAATAAAAATACATAAATAAACAAATAAATAGATGGAGAGACATATGGAGAAATTAAATTAAATTAAATTAAATTAAATTAAATTAAATTAAATTAAATTAAATTAAATTAAATTAAATTAAATTAAATTAAATTACATTTAAATGAACCAACACAGTTTGGAATGTTATTCCATCCTCACGTAACCATATCTCAGTGAATTAAATGAATTAAACATGAAGCCGATCAGAGTCAGGTATGAAGGAGAAACCTTCCTGTCTGATGTTGTTCCCTTTACTGAGGGTCGAAAGGGAACAAAGTGAGGGAGGAAACACTCACTGACGCACACACACACACACACACACACACACACACATGCACACATACTCACACGCATGGACGCACACACACACACACACACACACACACACACACACACACACACACACACACACACACACACACACACACACACACACACACACACACACACACACACACACACACACACACACACACACACTCATGCAGCATTTCCTCCATAAAACCGCAGCTGTGTGAGAACAACACGTTGAATTCCTCATGTCAACGCAGGAGGACCAGGGCTCCTCGCACCCGCCTCGGCGCTGCAGACGGGTCTGACTGGTTCTGGCCCCTGACGGCAGGTCCACCTGGCACTGAGCCATGTCATTTAGTCGAGCGGTCCTCAAGTCGGTCCCTGTCTGTGTGATTAAACTGAGACCAGGCCAACCTCTGAGAGCAGCCTCCGAGGGCCTCTGAGGGCCTCTGAGGGCCCCGCAGCAAAACGGTTAACACTTAAGCTTCGCCGTTATAAGAGGGGACCCTGAATCAGATCGAGCAATACAAATATGCTCAGGTAGAATCTTGGAGAGTAGCACCCTCGGCCCCATCAAACTGAGGGTCCTTGACGTGAAAAAGGTTGACAGTCACTGGTTTAGTCCAAACCTCCAGAACCTGTCTCTACTCTTAATGGACTTTCTCTAACGGTGCCGACATCTTGGAAATGAAATAAGTTGAACTCATAATCATTTTGCTGGGGACCCTCTGGAAGGACCCATGGGGGGGGTCCCAAGCATGGGTGCCGGGTTGTACCATGTAGTGGGGGGGACAACATGTAATGTAACGAAACAAGTCGTAATTATTTCATTACATAAGGAAACAGAGTAAAATAAAATAACCCACATTTAAAATAAAAACACACGTTTAAAATAAAAACACACGTTTTGACGCCGTGGGCAGAGTCAGTAGCGTCAGAGAGGGAGCGATTGGGGCCCAGAGCTCGCCCTGCGGCGCTATTTTAGATCGGGGGCTACTCACTAAATACCAAAACATTTGGGGCTGAGGCCCCCGCCTGCCCCTGACGACGCGACTGTCGCCAACGTTCTATGACGGTGAAAGTGGAGGGACAAAAAGTCTCTCCCCATTCCGACGCCCCTGGTCCCCAGACCTCATGTTGAGAACCTACCTACCAACCTAACGTACAGTTCACCTGACGCAGTGTTCCAGTCAAGAGCGTGCGTGACCACGACACCACTAAAGCAGAAGTCCACGCGGCTACGGGGAAGTTCCCGCCGCGAGTCCTCTGTGACTTCACTGAAAGCGCCGGTGGAGTCAGAGAAATCATTCACTGTCGGAGAAGGAAGCCGCAGGCGCGAGAGCCTCCTTATCTTCTGTTTGAGAGCGAAAGAGAGATAAAGGCTCTCCTCCTTGCCCGGCCGTATTGATCCGGATTCTTCTTCGCCGAGTGTGATGCCACCGCTTGCACTCGCTATCGACCGGCGGCGGCGGCGTCCCCTCGACGCCCCCGCTGCCAAAGGCCACACAGCAGAGGTCGAGGGGTGTTCGAGCGAGGCCGACCAATCAATTCACGCCCCGATTGTCAGATACAAAGACCTCACTGTCCCTCGCTGCCCCCCCCCCCGCCCCCGGGGCCCCCACCCCCCCCCCCCCCCCGCGCCGCCCGCCGCCCGCCCGGTGTCAGAGGCCTGGCCCCGTCCGAACGCCACGGTTAGCGATTAACCACCGGAGGCATCGAGCGGCGACCCGGAGTCAAGACGCCGACACGCCCCGACGGCCGCGCTGAATGGCAGGAAGTGAGTGTGGAAAGACCTCGGTGCTTTGGCGGCTGCCGCCCCAGAGGAGGAGCGGGGTGAGGTTTTGGGGGGCGGTTAGGGGTCAGAGGCAGGTGGAGGCGGAGCGGTGGAGAAAGAGCGACCGCCAAGCTGAAAAAAAAAAAGAAGAAAAAAAAAAAAAAAAAAGCAGTCCCGTCACACCGAGTCATTCCTCATGCCGCGATGTGCGAGAAATAACGCGGCCTCGCCGACGGCAGCGCCGTGATTTAAACATTTGGGTTTTTTCGGGCCGCGCAAAGTTTTGCTCCTTCGACATGAACCACTCCACCGTTTTGGTCGAGAAATACGACTCAACTCAATATATTTTACTTCAGGCGCCTGAAGTAAACAGCTGCAGAGGGACAGCTCCGTTTTTCGCGGAAACGTAAAAATACAAAACAAATAAATGAAAGGACTTTGAACCCAATGGAAAAACCTGGAAGTGAGCCGGTCGGCGGCGGATGTGAGCGCACGTCGAATGTTCTACTTCAAATTGAACGTGGCCTCCTCACAGCGAGACGGCCACATTTGAAGGTAAAGAGCCGACTTTTCAAACAGAAGTCAAAGTCAAAAGTCAAAAAGGCAGCGCGATGACGGTATCGTCGATGAGCTTTTCTTCCTTGGTTTCTGGCCGGTGCATGAGCGCTCCAGCCTTCTTCAGCGAGGGAGTTATTTCGGAGCCTTCGCGTGTCCAGAACAATCCGGGTTCCTTGCGCCGCCGAGAAGCCCCGGGACCCCAGACAGGGGCCGAGGGTGACCCCAGATAGCGGGATTTGTCCGGCGAGGCGCTGGCAGCGGTCGCAGGAAGCCCGGCGTGCCTCTGCGTTGGCGGATAAAGTCATAAAGATGATGAACACGGGGCCCAATCAGCCGCCGGCAGCGCGCGGGTCAGCTGGGATGAAAGGCAGCGCTCGGCGGTGCCATCGCTCCTCCAGGGAAACCAAGCTCAACCCTCTTCCCTTCCGCCGGTCACCTGTCCATCAAGAAAAACTATTTATAGATTTGGGATACTTCCCCCGCACGGAGGGAAAGTAAGAACAATCATGTCCAGTGTCGGTGACACTGAGAAGTTCCTTGGCACCTTCATCCAAGGGTCAAAGGTCAGACTAAGGTCCTCCCTATTCTATTCAAAACGACAAATAGCGCCCATCTTTGAAATTTTGTATCTTGAGATTCTTAATGGACAAGAACAGTTGTGATGTCGTCTGCACACATTATAATAATAGAAATTGTCATATTGTTTTAGTATTTTTTTAGGAACTTCTTTCCCAGTGCTGTGGTCCGTCCCGCGCCAACGCCACACCCTTCACGCAGGAGAAAACCGTCATTATCGAAGCCTCCCAGCGAAGGGACGGTGCCGTGGATGTGCTCAGGAAAATGCCTTTTGATTATTTTAGTTTTTGCTTCCGTTTCATTGTTGTTCGACCCCTGGCAGCGCGCGGACCCCCCGGGGTCACCGCCAACGGCTGCTGCAGCTTCCAAACATCCTGGTGTGAGAGTGAGTCCGGTCCCCGTTTAATCACAGGGACCGGGACCGAGGTGGAGGGTGGCTCATCTCCAAACGGCGGAGGGGGAGCGCGGCCCGGCTTCACCGGGACCACCCCGCCCCCAGGCAAGGAGGGGGAGCGCGGCCCGGCTTCACCGGGACCACCCCTTGAGGACATCATCCGTCATGGCATTGGCATGAAATAGTTTATTTTCACTGACTCGTGTCCCGTGTCGCGAGTTGTGTCCAGGGCACATTCCGGTCTTGGAATCAACTTCTAGGGCTCGGAGTCGGTTTGGAACAGACTCCAGGACCTTCAAGGACCTTCCAGGACCTTCCAGGATTGAACCCTGAACACAAACCGGGGATCAGGCCCGAAAACAAACCCCGTGAGTCTGAACTTCACTGGATTCAGATTCACCTGCAGAGAGGATCCCTGCCCCCCCACCCAGTGACCCCCCTGTGTGTGTGAGTGTGTGTGTGTGTGTGTGGGGGGGGGGGGGGGGGGTATTAGGGTACTGAAGGGTCTGAAACGGCGGGTGGTGTTTTCCTGGACAGGACGGTAACAATGACGGAGGAGATTCTCACCTGACTCCCGACAGATTCCTCGGCAGATTAACGCCTCAGAACAATGAGGACGGAGCTCGGCGCTTCCTGTGTCCCAGCCTCCCCCCTTGACATCCACCCGGTGTCCCCCCGACGTCCCCCAGGCATCCACCCGGTGTCCCCCCGACAACCCCCAGGCATCCACCCGGTGTCCCCCCGACGTCCCTCCAGCCTCCCCCCGACATCCACCCAGCGTCCCCGCAATGTCCCACCGCCCCCATGGGCGCTCAGCATCACGGTGCCTGATGGTGTCGTAATCATGCCCCCAGTCCACGTCCGCAGATGGCAAAGGCAGACGGAGAACAAAATGTTTCCTACGCACCACGGCATACAAAGAGCGTATTTTGAACCTAACGGCCGCCACTAAAAACTGCTTCTCTTAAATATACCTTTAATATCTAAATGGAAATGGAAAAATACTATAGAATATAAAAAGAAATATCATACAAATTCCAATAAGTTCCTATCGGAATACTGAAGTACTTTTTGTGAGGGAAATAGGAAAGAAGAGCCATTGCAACAATTTATGGTGCTGAGCTCCCCTCAGTTCTGCTCTGGGGACCTCCTGGAACCTCTCGAAGGACCCCCCCGGGGTCCCCGGACCTCACATTGAGTGTCACTTTTAGGGGAGAATTTTGGCTCGTCCGCAGTACAGGTTGCAAAAAATGCGATGTTTTTCGGGGTATTTTTCCCATTGACGTCGCCTGAACAACGTGGTCGTGAGGATCTTTCGCCTCCTCCTATCGGTCAGATGAGCTGATAACTCTGGGGGTCCAATTCCCGTTGGGCTTTCAGGACTTTCTGCTACCGTCGTCACTCTTCCTGATATTTTCAACACATTTTCAACACACATTTTCAATTTTACCATCCAGCACTTCCCGCACCGTGGTATTTTCCCCCACCGCCGTGCTGCCCAGTACACCGGGACTTCAACCCTCGGCACATCCACGGGGTCCCGCCAGCGTGTCTCAGCTTTAATCAGGGCTGCGTGAGGTCAAATCCAACAGTAATCATATTTAAAAAAGTCCATATTCCACGAGAAAAAAGTCATCACATCTCTTGGACACGATGGGGCTGGTGATTACACTTTTCCTTTCTGTGTTTGTGCCGGAGTTCAGGCCCCCTGGGGATCAGAGTGTTAACATATATACACCTTCCGTCTCTGGGTTTAAAGCAACACGGCGGCTCAGCAGCACGGCACAAAGGAGGCAGCCGGCGCATTGTGCAATTCCCATGAAAGCCACCCACAGACATTTAGACAGCGAGACTGGCGACCGGGCGCAGGGCCGTATGTCAGAGCCGGCCCGCAAGGCGGACAGTTTGTGCTGCCGAGCCAAGGACAGGAAGTGCTCGCCGAGGGACAGGAAGTGCTCACCGCGGCAGTAGCCGAGGCTGGAACTGAGATAATGCCATTGTGTAAGCAAGCTGAGTGACCTCTCCCTGAGCGGAGAGTCCAGCGGCTGGCGTCGAGAGCCTCGGCCCCCCACCCATCGCCAGACTCCCCAGGCACAGGGTGGGGATGAGGGGGGGGTCAGGAGGCTCCTCGCCTCCCCCACCTCCCCCCTCCCTCCTCCCCTCCACTCCCCCGCTCCTCGGGCTGGCTGTGAACCTCACCTTGCAGAGGAAACGAGGCTGAAACTCCAGACTTTATGACTTCTCCCATCAAACGCCTGCGGGAGTGTGCACTGCCACACACACACACACACACACACACAGAAACAGAGAGGTAGACAGAGAGAGAGACAGACAGGGTGCAGTCACACCCACACCCATATCCACACATGCATAAACACACCCAAATACACACTACTACACCACCCCTTGCACGCATAAGCCCACACACACACACACACACACACACACACACACACACACACACACACACACACACACAGACACACACACACACACACACACACACACACACACACACACACACACACACACAGACAGCCCCTCTATTCTCTCCAGAGGCTAGGGAGGAGGAGGGGGGGGCTTGGACCATATCGGGTCATCAGTGGTAAAATAGATGATGACAGCATTATAGACCTGATCCTGCCCCGGTACAGTGGCCTTCCCTCTACCCCCCCACTAACTCCCATCCACCCACACCCACCCACACCCACCCTCCCAGCCCACCAACCCCCCGCCAAACCTCCAAACCTCCAAACCTCCAAACCTCCCAGTTGCCAGCGTCCCAGCGTCCCAGCAGCCGCGTGGACGCCTCCTGTGCCGACCTGACGTAGCGCACGTGGGCTTCTCCGGGAATGAGCGGAAAACAAAACCAAAATGATTCACCCACCGAGGATCGACCCTGAACACAGCACGGGAGCACGGTCTGAAAATAAACTTTGGACAATCTGAACCTTTCACACTTTATGTCCGACTCCACATTGACCGTCTCCACCCAAAAAAAAACACGACTGTCCACGTTTGCAAAGCATGCTGGGAGGGCGCTGGGAGTGCACGCTGGGGGACAGATGGAGCTTGTTGCTTGTGTCTTGTGTCCTGTCGGCGCTGATAAGGGGCCCGTGGCCCCATGTTTGGGTTTCTGTCCACAAACATGGATTCAGTCTGCACGTTTAGTGCAGAGAGAGAGAGAGAGAGAGAGGGGGCGAGAGAGAGGAGGGGTTGTAGATGTGGTGGAGTCACCAACAGGTTGTACTAAGTAAGCCCCCCACCACACGCACACACACACACACACACACACACACACGCACACTGCCCCCCGACTGACCTGGCTCCATAGTGGACACTGATGGCACGAGGTTAAAGAGTTAATTCAAATTAATATGAATTCATTACAGTTATAACAAACACAATCTCATAATTCTTCCAAATCTGTTAACAATTTAAATTTCAATTTGACAGAATAATACATTTCTACAAATGGTGCATGTTTAGGGTTCAAACATGTTCAAAGATGATTCAATGAGCGCAGTGAATACTGTCAAAGCAGATAGAGGAAAATTATGTAAAATATGAAGAAAAAGAACAAGTAACAGTTATCACACAGACAAACAAAATTAATCAAACTCATTGGTCTCACATCTTGGATTTTACTTTCAACTCAGATAAGTGAGGCACCCACTGACTCACCACAGCACGCCGTCTGCGTCCAGTCCTCCGTCTGCGTTCAGTCCTCCATCCTTCTTCCTAATTCTCCGGGTGTCAGACTAATAGAATCTGGTCTGGATCTGAGCCGTGTCCCAGACGCTGGGAGGGGAGGGAGGTGGGGCACTGCGGCAGCCCCTCCAGAGCAGACGTCCATCAATAATCATCACATTTCACATTAATTCAACCTTAACCTCCCGACACCTCCGGCCCTGAATTGGAAACCGAGACGACGCGTAAAATTAGGCATTGAGGGAACAATCACCTCCGATACCGTGGATCCCCCCCCCAATACACAGAGAAACCCTAATGTGTATTGTCTGGAAGAGGGAGATCGAACCTCCTGTTGATCAACACGGCTCTGAGCACTAACAGTTATTATAGTATATACATATATAGACAGTGCAGTGTGTGTTGACTGTGGGGACTGTTTTGTTATTCTAATTTTTTTTTTTGTTGTAAAAAACCCTTAAATAACACTTTGACTCTGTTGTATCTCGCTGATTTCTGAGTGTCCTTGCGAGGAAAAGGGCCCCGCAAGCCGACGACCGACCGGGGCCCGTCTCGTCTTTCTCTCGTTAGACACCGTCCGTCCAACCGGGGACGGGGGCGGGGCCGCGGTGGCCGTGACCACGCCCGCCCGCCCCTGATTGGCCGGCCGCGGGTTTAAAGCGCTCCAGCCTTCAAGCCAAGCAGCGAGTCTCCAAGTCTCCAAGTCCCCGAGTCTCCAAGTCTCCAAGTCTCCAAGTCTCCAAGTCTCCAAGTCTCCAAGTCTCCGAGTCTCCAAGTCTCCAAGTCTCCGAGGTGCCCGAGGTGCCCCGGGCCGAGTGTGACCCCGACGCGGGGCCCGAAGCTCAGCGGCGCCCCCGACGACTTTTCCCCTTCAATCCTGGAGTTTTAGCGGTAGTTTGTCGGCGCTCCGGACCGACATGAGCAGTCCCGATGCGGGCTACGCCAGCGACGACCAGAGCCACGCAAGGTGCGCGATGTCCGTGCTGATGCCCGGGGTGGGACACTGTCCGTGGGCAGAGCCCCGCAGCCCCCCGCCGGGGGAGGCCAGGGTGAAGAGCGAGCCCTGCGCGTCCGGGTCCGGACACCAGGGCCAGAGCCAGAACCGGGGCAAGGCCGAGCCCCGCATCCGGAGGCCCATGAACGCCTTCATGGTCTGGGCCAAGGACGAGCGCAAGCGGCTGGCGCAGCAGAACCCGGACCTGCACAACGCGGAGCTCAGCAAGATGCTGGGTGAGAAGAAACCTTCTTGTTTTTAAGTGTTTTTTAGATTTGGAGCAGACATGCGGTGTTTTTTTTTTTTACTTGTTTTAATTGACACAGATTAGCTCAGATTAAATAAAGTTTTCATTCCGGGGAGAAGTTGGGCAGTTGGAACAGAACCCTTAAAAAAAATAGGAAATCATAATAAATGATACAAAATAGAAAGAAAGTTGGCAAGATGTAGAAAATAGCCCCAAAAAAAATAGAATCGACAATTAATAAACTCTGTAAAGCCCTGTTTCAACAAGTTTGGAATTTAATTGAAATGTGATGAATTATGCCTGTAATTACACAGTGGTGCAATTGTCTTATCAGTGGAAAATCTGTTTTTACAGGTTTTTAGAAATTGAGTTTAATAATTTCTACACAAGAACAAGTTTTTTTTTTTTCAAGGGATAATCACAGCAAAATCTAATATTGTAAATGATTATTATATTTTAATTGCATTTAAATAACACTTTTCAAAGCAAGAGTTACAAAGTGATGCGGAACAGATAAGAGCAGTGAGATGCGAAAGAATCCAAACTCAAAAGAAAAACAAACTCAAATATTTAAATGTCACGCAAAATATATAACAGCCAACGGAAGAAGATTTAAGGAAGCGATGGATTCCAACCTGTTTTCAGCACTTTCTTCACATGGAGGTGATTGGTTCTATATAAGAGTTTGACTTGATTAACCCCTGACACAGTGTTGTGGAATCAGAGAAGCCCCTAAAATGGCAGTGATCTATTTTGGAGCGTGTGTGTGTGTGTGTGTGTTTGTGATGCCGTGTGGCTGACGTGCACTTCTTAATCTGCAGGGAAGTCGTGGAAGTCGCTTCCTGTGACCGAGAAACGTCCGTTCGTGGAGGAGGCCGAGCGGCTGCGCGTGCAGCACATGCACGACCACCCCAACTACAAGTACCGCCCCCGGCGCAGGAAGCAGGTGAAGCGGATCAAGCGGCTGGACTCCGGCTTCCTGGTCCACGGCGTGGCCGAGCACCAGGCCTCGGCCATGGGGGGCGACGGGCGTGTGTGCGTGGACGGCTTGACGTTGGGCTACCACGAGCACGGCTTCCAGCTGGCCCCGCAGCCCCTGGGCCACTACCGCGAGGCCCCGGCCCTGGGGGGACCCTCCTACGAGCCCTACAGCCTGCCCACACCGGACACCTCGCCACTGGACGCCGTGGAGTCCGACTCCATGTTCTTCCCCCCGCACGGCCAGGAGGACTGCCACATGATGCCCGCCTACGCCTACCACCCCCACCCCCAGGCCGCAGACTACCCACCCCAGGACCCCCACCACAACCACCCCAATCACCACGGCAACGCCCTCCTGCACAGACACCTCACCGCGGTCCCCGACCAGGCGGCCCAGTCCGCGGCCCTGCCCCCGCCCTACGCCGGCTGCCCCAACCCGCTGGCCGTGTATTACACCCAGCACTGCAGCCCCGGGCACCCCAAGCGCCACGGGGGAGGCCACGGGGGAGGCCACGGGGGAGGCCATGGGGGAGGCCACGGGGCGGGACAGCTCTCCCCGCCGCCCGACGCCCACCCGCACGGCGTGGACAGTGTGGAGCAGATGCAGCACTCGGAGCTGCTGGGGGAGGTGGACCGCAGCGAGTTCGAGCAGTACCTGAGCTCCTCCTCGGGGAGGGCAGACCTGGGGGCCATGGCCTACGGGACGGCCCCCGAGCCCGGCATGCAGGGGCCCGACAGCCTCATCTCCTCCGTGCTGTCGGACGCCAGCACGGCGGTGTACTACTGCAACTACAACTCATAACGCCCCCACGGCCTCAGGGCTGCAGCTGCGACGACACAAATGCCCCGACCTCAAAAGTGTGTCTGGAACTCACACTCTGAGAAAGAAAGAAAGAAAGAAAGAAAGAAAGAAAAGACATTAAACAAGGAGTGACTACTGAACTGCACGGCCGTCTTTCTATTTAAATGTCGAAGACTGCGTCGAAGCCATGTCATTGAACTGTAATTCAGGAATATGATCAAATGATGTCATCATTAATATTGTACAGTCACTATTTTAAGATGTATGTATATATTGTAGGTGTTTTATACTTTTGCACTTTTATGAAATAAAAACAGTTGAAAAGTAGATGAATCTTGTTGTTTTTTTTAAATGTAACTAAAAACTGTTTAATGAAAAGTAAAAAAAAATAAAATATATATATATATATGATTCTGAGGAGAACTAATCTAGATATTAATATTATTTTTGGATATTCAATAACCACACAAGCAGAAGGTCTGTCTGCTCCTAATTCTCCTTCTTCTACACGAGGTGGTCAGACCCAGGTCCCCCCCCAGTCCCTCCAGTCTCCCCCCAGTCCCTCCAGTCTCCCCCCTGACCCTGCTTCCTGACCCTGGGCTCCATGCTGCTAATCTCAGTCTGTGTTTTACACGCGGCGCCGTGTTTTCCCAGCGTGAGAGAACGCTTTACGTTCCGGAAATCCTGCACGAAATGATTTGCTCTCTGGAGATTAATGGGAAAGGCGTTAAAAAAACCACGTTGGACTGCACCTTTTCCCAGACAATGGAGAAGCAATATATGAAATACCTATATACTGTATGTGTTATATAATATCATGTATAACAAAATATATGCTTCATGCTGCTAATTGTGCTATTGAAAGTATCAAATACCTAAAATTGTAACTCGAACATAATGTGCTGATATATATACTGTATATACTGTGTATATATATATATATATATAAATAAATCAGAATTAGGCTTTGTCATAAACAGGATGGTGTATGTAAGTATGCTTTAACAAGGGATTTATATCATATACCAATTTATAGAACATATCATACTGTATATATTCTTTAACCTTTAATATAGTTTTACCTGCTTTCACCTGTTTATCATATTCCTTGTAATTGTGTATTTTTTGTTTTCTGCAACTAAAATTTTAAGTTTATGTGATGCTGCTGTCTTGATCAGGACTCTATATAATATATATACAGTATATGTAGATATATGTACTTTGTATTTCTGTGAAACAAATAGCATTTTGTTTTATACATACAGTATATCGATATACAGTATATGCAGACTAATCGTAACTCACAGACCATACTGTTGTGTGTATTTTCGACATGGCTGCTGAAAAGGACCTCGTCATGTTATGGGTGCATCACATTTAGGTTTAAACGTCTGAAACGAGAGCAGACGTGACACGGTGAAGGCTTTCAAACGTATTCACGGCTGCGAGGGGGCACCCGCATATAAATAGAAGATTTTCCTTCTTTTTATTTTTTAATTTTTTTTTAAAAGGAAGAGCTTCTTCTCGTGGGGTCAATCACCGTGACCCCCACAGGCCATTTTTAGCACCTGGGAGGAAATATGGTGCAGAGGTGAAGATTCGGGGGCTTTGTTCACAGCCGGTGTTTGGAAATAATGTTCCATGTCCGTAGATCTGTCTGGACCTTCCCACAGTCAGAAGAATCCTTCCGAGCCGGGTCTCAACCTCTTTCCTGTCAAGGACCCTCAGTTTGATCCACATCAGGAACTATTTAATCACATTTAGTCTCTGGGATCCAATGTTAGATCAACATTTTTATTGTTATTATCCATGATTTAGTGTCTCTGCTCTAGTCAGTGAGAAACTAGGACCCAAAGAGATATTTAAACATCATTGGACGTTCTCTGACGGTGTTACGTGCGGCCTAATGTCATTGGTCATTTTTCTGCGGAACCTGCGGAAGGTCCCCTGGGGGGTCCCCGGAGCCTACGTTTAGAACCCGTGAATGCAGGACTTCCATGTGACTTCCTCCCGAAACAGCAACACCCGACGAGTCCCAAAGTATTAAGGTACAAGACGTTGTTATCCCCAACCTTCCCCCCGACCCCAGGCCCTGTGTGTGTGTGTGTGTGTGTGCGCGTGTGTGTGTGTGCGTGTGTGTGTGTGTGTGTGTGTGTGTGCGTGTGCGTGCGTGTGTGTGAGACGCAGACGGTGGCCGAGTCCTAGATGATCCCCCTTAACGACGGGCTCAGGCCCCTGAGCCTCCAGGGGCCCGAGCCCTGCGACGCAGACCCCCGCGCCGGGTGGGGGGATCACCCGATAATAGACGAGTGGGGAGGAAACATGGAGTCGATGTGAGCGGATGAACATTTAGTGAGATAGAGATTCTTCGTGATCTTAATGTCAATGCCCCCCGTTGTCTTACTTGATATTTTATTTATATTTTATATTATAAAAAGGGCAACGGGAAAAAAAAAAAATTTCTGCATTCAGTGAAATAATTAATCTCCCAAAGAACCTCAGCACTGCACATGTGATAAAAACAACAGTGAGACACATGTCTCTCTCTCTCTCTCTCTCTCTGTCTCTAATGACTCGCTCGCCCCCAGGCCCCAGCAGCAGATTACGGGAACATTAACACCGGATTTAATCACGGCGGCGCTCTAATCCCTCCTCAGGTAGCGGGCGGACTTCCCCCAAAAAAACTCTGATAAACATTCACCTTGATTTAGCTGCAAACGGCCTCCACGCGCCCGCTCCCAGGTTCAACTGCATTTCAACGACTTAAGTCCAATCGGACGCTTTGTTCCCTCCTTGTACAGGCGGTTAAGTTGCGAGGCCGTGTTGCCCTGATATGTAGGGAGTATGGTACGAGGCTTATCATGATTATGTTCCAGTTTTTGTTTTCTATCCCCTGGATATGCCTCCTTTTTTCATCTTCATTCATTCACTTATTTGTTCTCATTTAAATATGTTATTTCGGTCAATCTTCATACTTTGTTTGTTTTTTTTCCCCCGCTGATTTCGGCAACATCGTTCCGGTGCCCTTGGTGCCAATAAACTGGCCACTTCCTCAGGTCACTTCAGCACAACACATGAACACATTCATAACCGCAAAGAGGTTTATGGCTGAATAAAAACACACCCCGCGTGTCGGCTCCCGGAGTCTCTGCCAACGCTGTGGGAGCGGGGACGTTAAGATATGACGGGCGTCCTCACGGTAATGTCCCCACCACATCCAGGGTCACGAGTGTGTGCGCGTGTGTGTGTGTGTGTGTGTGTGTGAGCATGCTAGAGGGACAAAGGGAAAGGGAGAGAGAGAAATGGGAGAGAGAGAGAGGGGGGGGGGGCAGCCAGCTGATTAAGTCATTGATGGGGCTGATACAGTATGTGAGACAGCTGCAGCCCGGGTGTGTCCCTCTGAAGGCCTGTGGGTGGAGTGGGGGGGGGGCGGCCTAGGGGGGGCGTTTGGGCAGCGTGGCCCGTAATCCCCGGCAGAACGCCATCCCGCCCCGGCCCCCGGCCCCCGTCACGGCCCCGGGCCCGGCCGCGTTTATGGCCCCCGCCTGTCGCAGCGCCACCACCCAGCTGTGCTCTCACTATATATAGTTCCACGCATCTCGTGGAAATCTCCGCTCAAAGCTGGGTCTCAGAAGTTTATTTTTCTTAGGATCCGGGCCCTCGTCCACCCTCAGGTCTGCTTTTAGACGAGCTGCCCCCAGACGTCCCCTCCAAGGCGCCTGGGGGCGGGCGTCGGACCCCCACGCTAACGATGTTGCGGGTTGTTGTCGGGTTTTTCTTTTTAAATCTGGTGTGAGTCTGTGAATTCTCTGCTTATCACCCTGTGTACATACAGCAAATACAGGATATGTATACACACTATGTATATATATATATATATATACTGTATATGGATATACTGTATATGTATGCATAAATGCAAAGTTTCCTGCTTTTATACTTCCAATTCTTTCCTATTGTTTCTTTCTAGGCTTCTTGTCTATTCCCAAATTCTTTATATTTTTAGAATATCTCCAAATTTCCTTCTGTTTTCTATGTTTCACTTCATCGTTGTCGCCTGTTTGTTCCTGATGTGAGGCGCTCTAATACCGCAGTAACCCTCTGAGGGATACCGCCGAATGAAACAATTCATCCATCTCATGTAATTCAATGTAATTGGGGATATTTTGGGGCTAGGACCCGTCACGCTGCAGGGACTCTGCGTCGACGACACCGTGAAGGACTCTCCAAAGTTGACCTTGCAGCACTTGAAGCCTGCGTGTCTCCTTACGAAACTTTAAAAACGCCCTCATTCGCCAACTTACATTTAGACCCGTTTGGAATTCACAAATTTGCGAGCGCCCGGGATGCGCTGCAAAAAGACGGACGGATCCGAAACGCCCTCCGCAGGTGATAATATAATGTGTCCCACAGCAACAGGTCATTACAAAAATAATGTAAACGCTTTTGGGAGACCTCGGGACGCCGGCTCATCCATGAAAGAGGAGAGAGGGGAATCGAGTCGGAGAGGGCGGAATAAATTCCGGTGCCGTTCTGATCTCCCGCGTCGGAATCCCCTCGTGGCATTCCGAAGAATTTTTAGCTTGTGTCCAGGAGGAGAGATTAGAGGATGACCGCATCAGCGCGCCGCTTCCCCCCCGGTGACTTTTCCTTTGCTTTTCGGGCGCTGGAAGCCGAGGCACGCCGGGCGAGGAACCACACGTCCAACCTCCGGACCGCCGGGAAGTTTCGGAGGAAGACGAGCCGGTCCCGAGGAGGAGGTGAGCCACGGGGCCGCTGCCGCCGCCGCCGCCACGGGGACCCCCGGGGTCGGGGAGCCACCTCGGGAGTCGCCGGTGAGTCGCGGGCACGAGGTCGGGGAGCTCATCAGCCCCGAGCGGAGGCTCAGTGAGTCCACGAGGCTCCACGGATGAGTCGTTGCTTGTCGATATGCCAGCAATTGTTCCATGTTTTTATATAACAGCCCCTAAAAGAGCGGCCCACAAATTGTCAAAAAAATAGCTATAGATGCCTCCTTCTATATGACTTCATTTACATATTATCAATGCATCTTGAATATCTGTAAATGATTTATATATATATACATATATAATATGCAGTACCACCAGTACTGGTACCGGTTTGGATCGAGAGGCGTTTGCACTTAATCTTTGTCTTATAACATTATCATATAATAACTTTTTAATTAATAATAATTTTCTTCTTTTTATGACTGTTTTTTTTCCAATACTCCCTATTAACTTCTATTTCTAAAAATGTACTTATCTTTTATTTCATTGTACTTTTTTTTTTACATTTATTATTCATTTTATCTCTTTTTTCATTCACACGCCCTTCGGTCGACTTCTGCACCTGAATCCCCCCCCCGACAGACAAATAATGAATAAAGTGTTATTTGATGTTTTTTTAATCTGATTTACTGATTATTGTACTTTACGATATAACTCTGTGTGTTGTCAACGCTGTTGATGCATTTGGACAATGCGACGACCCCGAAATCCAATCCAACCCAAGAAATATCCTACAGTATCTGGATAAAAGAACATTTTCAGGAATAAACTGTGAATATGATAGAAACAAGGTTTCTACAGTGTATTCCCAGTTCCTCTCTCAGATAAATATGAACCATTGTCATTTCTTTCCCCCTGGATCCCTGAAGCACCTGTTGGCTCTTCCTGGTTCCTTTGCAGCATCATGACAGATGTTGTGGGAACGTCCTCGTCCCCCGTCCCCCCCTGTCACCCGTCCCCTGTCCCCCCCGTCCCCCATCCTGCAGGAAACACGGATCCGCAGTATTCACACCATCAGGTGCCGTTTTGGGACCGCCGGTAGGATTTCCTAAAAAAAAACATGAAAATATGATCTAAATAAAGAGGAGGGGGCAATATGTCATGACCTGGGTCAGAGGCCTTTGTTGTTCCACGCACAAGGTTTGTGTGTGTGTGTGTGTGTGTGTGTGTGTGTGTGTGTTTCAGAGTGTCATTGTTTTGCTTCGTACTTTTAAACACACATAGAAAAAGATATCTGTTTAATTTGCGATGTATTGTTGTGAATGGTTTTAATACATTTGTAATATATTTTTATGTACGTTTGGTAAAACTGAACATGCTTAAGTTAATGAATAAGAATAAACACAATGTGCTACTGTATAACGCCATTAATATGTGCTTCTGTTATGGCTCAGATTTAACTAAATCTGCAATTTCTATAATAGTTTAATTATAATTGTAAATAATAATAACAATAATAATAATGATAATAATAATAATAATAACAACAGTAATAATAATAATAATAATAATAATAATAATAATAGTCATTTTCATTATTACAATCATCTAAAATAATTACTACGGTCAGTAGAAGCAATGGAACTTTGATTTGTATACACCCAAAAGGCCTCCTCTGATCAGAGCAGACAGGAAGTCTATCTGTGCTCCCACTCACGGTCTGTGAAGTTCAAACAAATATCAAACAGGTTTCCACTAAAATAGCAAAGTGTTCACTTCCAGTTCCCTGTCCGTCTGTTCCTCCTCCGGCCCTGTCTCCACCCTGCAGGCCTGTCTGAGCACCCGGTCCCCCCCAGCAGTGGGAACCAGCGGGCATCCTCCCAGAGACGTGGCGGGGGAGGTGGGGAGAGGAATTATTTATTACTGGATGTTTGTGTGATTTATTTTATTCATCTGAAGGTTTCTCTGGAGGTGAGGTTTTGGTGGATGGTGAGGGCAGGTCAGCTGCAGTACCAGGTGTCGCCACTAGGGGTCAGCTGTGCACAGTGTGTCCTCTGAGGCACAGTTGTTGAAGCTGCACAAACCTCCAACTGCATGTCCAAAAAAACCAAAAACCCTCTAAACTATTTATTTCAAAAAACACATTTTGGGAAACCCGGACAGAGGACTTATTTTGGAAATTCAAAAGTCACATTTTTTGTCACTGCAGCTGTTTCTGACATTGAAATGTCACACAATTGTTCCAAATGAATTACTTGAAAACCCCTAGTGAGGCCCCTGGTCCTGTGAGCCAATGGGGTTTGAGCTTTACTTCCACATTCCGCAGTATTTACTTTGTAAACCTTCCCTTATTTCACCTCATCAGTTCACCAAAATCTGTTTCCGAACAAATGAGAGGCGAGAAATAATCAATCCAGTCGCCGAATCTTCATCATATTAGATCTACAGCCTCATTTAAAGGTTTGTTCCCACTTTGGTTGCTGTTCTCCAAGCTTGTGGGGGACACGGACGCCGCGCCGCGACATTTGTTGCGGATTTGTTGTTTCATGTCAACGTCAGAAAATAAAAATGAAATAAATACATCTACAATAAAAACACAGTTTTAAGAGAGTGACGGAGCAAGGGTCCCCATCACGCACGGTGCTTGTTTCGTTCCATAAGGAAACGGAGTAAAATAAAATAACCTGATTCTAAAATAAAAACACACTGTTTCGGCACCCATCCCGTTGCCCATCACTGACACCTTCGCACCGCCTGCACCATCAGGGAGGGAGCGACCAGGGCGCAGAGCCCGCCCTGCGGCGCTATTTTAGATCAGGGGCTGCTCATAAAACATTTAGATGCCCAAGCACCGTACTTAGTTCCTATTTATGACTTATTTACTGCTTATTGTGCATAATCTCTGGAAGAGTTGCTATGTCATCTCACTACATATATGTATTCTCTTATGTATATTTATGTGACAAATATACATTTTGAATCCTAAAGCACTGAAAAAGTGAGTTTTTCATAATAGGTTTCCTTTAATTATTATATTTAATTTTTTACCTCCATCTTCCAGCGTTGACATTGCCTCAGTTTCCACAACTCCACAACGCATGTCTCCCAAATGTCCATGCTGAGACACCTCCAGGTCTCCAGCTCCAGGTCTCCAGCTCCAGGTCTCCAGCTCCAGGTCTCCAGCTCCAGGTCTCCACCTCCAGGTCTCCACCTCCAGGTCTCCACCTCCAGGTCTCAACCTCCAGGTCTCAACCTCCAGGTCTCCAGCTCCGGGTCTCCAGCTCCGGGTCTCCAGCTCCGGGTCTCCAGCTCCGGGTCTCAACCTCCAGGTCTCCAGCTCCGGGTCTCCAGCTCCAGGTCTCCACCTCTTGGTCTCCACCTCCGGGTCTCCACCTCCGGGTCTCCACCTCCGGGTCTCCAGCTCCAGGGTGAGTCCTTGGGGAACTGGGGGGGAGGTCAGATGTCAGATTATCTGCATGGGAGCACAGCGTCCTACGTCCACTCAGGTCAACCAAAGCTCTGGAGCGTCACAGTTCCGCAGCGACAGACCTGGAGAGTGAAAGAGGATTGGATTTGACGATTCGGGCGTAAAACATCTGCAGCTTTGTCTTCGGATTTCAAAAGATTTTAAGATTTAAAAAAAAAACAATCAGTGACGCGTTTGAGGACGGACGCTCAGGTTCCATGTGTGTCAGTGTGTTTGATGCGAACACGGTTTTGTTTTGAGCGCTGATTAAACAAGGAAGTCGGTTAAACTCAGCTTAAATAAATCATTTTGGGAAGGAGGAGGGGAGGGGAGGGGTGCCAGGGATGACATTGCTTGTGATGTGGAGGAGGTGATGTGGGCAGACATCATCTGTTTTACCGTTGCATTAACTTTGACCTTCATGTGAGTTTACAGTAACATATTGTATTGATGACTGTTCTATTCGCTGTAATTCTACTTTTATTTGTAGTTGTGATAACAATAACAATAAGTAACTGTTATTAACTAATCCCTGCTCACCCTGTTCCCCAGGACGCCCAGGGTGGCTGTCCATCTGGCTGGGTCTGGATGGTTTCCAGACTGGTTCCAGGCTGATTCCAGACAGATTTCAGGCTGGTTTTCAGGCTGTATTTCAGGCTGTATTTCAGGCTGGTTTCCACGCTGGTTCCAGGCTGGTTCCAGGCTGGTTTCCAGTCTAGAACACTAAAGTAACATTAACTGCATGTTTGAAAAATTGAGATACTACTTGTATTTGTGTATTGTGTTTTTTCATTTGTCATTTATTTTACTTGTTATTAAAAATAATAAAAAATAATGCAATACAAAAACATACATGATAATAAAGCATATAATTGCATCACGTGAAATGTTTTGACTTCATCAGCACTGCACAGGTGAGGGAAAAAACAGTGAGACAGACGGATAGCTAGACAGACACACAGACAGACAGAAATAGTATAATATTGTATATCATTTTATATGATTTATTATTATTTCCCATTAATGGATGACTGTTATATGACATCATGTCTGTTTGGACACTTACCTTAAAAAGTGACTCAGAATATTAATTGGGCTACTGTTTGGTGGTGGGGGTTATGGCGGGTGGGGTTATGGCGGGTCGGGGTTATGGCGGGTGGGGTACGTTGTTATGGCTTGGTCCTCCACCGGCCACGTTCCTCCATCAGAGCCACGTAGAGCAGGACGCCGCCTGCTCCCGAGCACGTAGCTTCAAAGAGTCACGGTCACCGGATAAATATAGCAGCCGTCTGGCCGGAGAAGCGGGACTTTTATTTTGAAAGGAGCAGAAATGAAAACAGCCTAAATGTATTAACGGTCATCGGGTGAATGGAGCTGCGGCTAATTGAGTAACGCCGCCGGTGAGTGAGTAAGTGGGAGTGAGGAGTGATTTACGGCGGGAGCAGGAAACGCTGGGATGTCACCGGGCAGATTAAAGGCTCGGCAAGGCCCCGCACGGCGCTCAAAATGGACGGGGTGCGGACCCCCGAGTGCAGGGCAGGGGAGCCGTACGGGGGTGGTGTTCGGACGAGTCCAAGGGCCTGTGACTGACAGGGGCCCTAAAAAAATTATTAGAACATTCGGGTGGGGCCCAACATGGTATCTTTTCATAGGGCCCAAAATCCCTGGCGGCGCCCCTGGCTCTGGGTGTGTGTGTGTGAGTGACTGTGTGAGTGAGTGAGTGTGTGTATGTGAGTGGGAGTGTGTGTGTGTGTGTGTGTGTATGTGAGTGGGAGTGTGTGTGTGTGTGTGTGTGTGTGTGTGTGTGTGTGTGTGTGTGTGTGAGAGTGTGTGTGTGTCTATGTGTGTGTATGTGAGCGTGTGTATGTGAGTGGGAGTGTGTGTGTGTGTGTGTCTGTCTGTGAGTGTGTGTGTGTGTGTGTGAGAGTGTGTATGTGTGTGTGTGTGTGTGTGTCTGTCTGTGAGTGTGTGTGTGTATGTATGTGAGTGAGCGTGTGTGTGTGTGTGTCTGTGTGTGTGAGTTTGAGCGTGTGTGTGTGTGTGTGTGTGTGTCTGTATGTGTGTGTGTCTATGTGTGTGTGTGTGTGTGTGAGCGAGTGTGTGTGTGTCTATGTGTGTGTATGTGAGCGTGTGTGTGTGTGTGTGGGTGTGTGTGTCTGCGTGTGTGTGGGTGTGTGGGTGTTGGCAGTGAGGGATCGTCCGGTGACCTCAGAGTCGCTGATTCAAAAAGTGGGAATTCCAGTGGAAGTGCGGGCGGTGCAGGCGGTGCAGCTTGGAAAGAGGGCGTCGACGTCACCAGGATGGAATCCGGAACAGAAAGTCACATTTTAGTCGAACGCGGCACATTCAGGCGTCCCCACAGGACGAGCTGGAATCTGTGATGGTCGTCCACATATTTAGAACGACTGACGAGGGCAGGAAAAGGTGGTGTGAAAGCCAGAGGTGGTGGAAAGTGACGGAGTACAAGTTGTTTTAATTACAAGTATCTTACTAAAGAGAGGCTTTGACTCCACGACATTTCAAGGCAAACATCCACCCTTCTTACTCCACCACATGCTGTTAGAACCAACGCCTCAGCTCCCAGTCTTGATACGGTTGGTGTGCTTCACCCTGGGTCAAATGAGGTGAATGACTGATCAGCTCCGTCAACTCCTGTGACTCCACCCATGATGTTCTTATTATTGTAAATTAGAATCAACATCCGCACGAGCATCATTCGGGCGGAGGAGTCGTACTTGATGACGTGTCACGGACTTGGACCCTGGATAGGACGAGTACTTCTACCTCCGATACTTTCGGGACATTCAAGCACCGGTACTTATAAACTCTGACGGAGGTAGAAATACGGATGCGGTGCTTGAGCGCCGTGGGGGAGGTTGGTACGGCTCCACCGCTGTGCTCCCTCCGAGCCGCAGCAGCTGCTTTGGCTTTTAATTGGAGTGAATGTTAAAACGTGCGCCGGGCGGCGGTGCAGCTGTATCGTTTCAAATTGAAATTCCTGGCAGCTGCCGCGCGTGGAATCCCCGCCGCCGCCGCCGTGCGGGCGCGCAGCGCCGCGGCGGTGGGGCCGTCCCCGCGCGTCCCTCCGTCCGTCCGTCCGTCCCCTCCGTCCCTGCGTCACCGACCTTCCCCCGGTGCAGGAACAACCTTGAGTCGGTGGAGCCGCCGCGCGCTGCCGGAATTGAGGGAATATATGGCGACCGGAGAGAGGTGTTTGATGGGAGCGCGAGCCGACAGATCGCTGGGAGCAGCTGCGTCGAGGACACGGGGCCAGATTTAGCAGCGGAGTCAGGGGCCAAAACACATCTCACATTTTTTCCCATTAACAGCATGCGTTCGAATCTAACTCGGCGCCAATTAGATGCAGTATGGGCGCTGCGGGGGTTTAAAATAGCGCGCGGCGGGCGGCAGCGCTCCGGGCGGAACCGTGCGAGCGGGAGAGCGGGAGCGGCGGCCGGGGCCCCGGGGTCTGGCCGCCACCAGCGGCGTGGCGGGGGTTATGGGATGGATGGAAACTCGGAGGCGGTGCCGCTCTGAGCTGCTTCCCCTGAACGTGGTCGGTGTTTGGTCAAGACACAGATGTCAAAGACAACGTGCGAAGAACAGGTAATACCACCACGCAATACCCAGTCACGTCATGATAGATAGAGGTGGAGCTAGAGGTGGAGTTAGAGGTGGAGTACAGGAGAGTTACAATAGAGCTAGAGGAGGGGTAGAGGGGGAATAGAGGTGGAGGTGGAATAGAGTAGAGGTGGAGACCCCCATGTCCCTCTCTTCTTCCTCTTGACAGTAAATGTTTTTTTCCAGTTGCTGGATGTGACGTCGGTCTGTGATGTCATCGCTGATTCCCTCGCCTCCTTAAAAAACGTCGCCACCACCACCACACCACCGGGGAGGAAAAACACGCGCGTTGCCTCTTCCCCTGGGTGGTGCAGGGACCCCACCCAGCTGCCCCCCCCACCCGCCGTGGGTGTGGAAGGAGGGGGGCCGTGCGGGGCCCCGGTTCTACCTGTTTACTCTGAGCGCTTCCTCCGCCTCCCCTCCGCCCGGCTTCCTTTTAAGGATTTTTCACATTTTTGTTGGTGGTTGTTTTGGGAACAGGCAAACGGGAGCCACCACGGCATTCCTCCACCCGACTGCTGCTGCCTGGTCCCACTCAGCAGGAATTCCCTCTCCCTCTCTCCCTCTCTCTCTCTCTCATCTGTTTCCTGTAGATTTACCCTCTGGGTCCACATGCCAGTGGGGGGTTGAAGTGGCTTCTAGGTTCTTACGACCTCCAGGCGACTTGGGCCCCGGGCCCCTGGCCCCTGGCATGGGGGGGGGATTCAGATCTGGATGGGATTCAGATCTGGACCCCTGGGTTTTGGACCCCTCCTGGGTTTGGGTTTTGGAGCCCTCCTGGGTGGTGCTTGAAGTGCGTTCTGGGCTCCTCGTCCCGATGAAAGGCCAATGACATTCCACGGAGACAGGAGGGTGGAGCATCTTGCAGAACGCCTCAGATTCAAGGCATCCAGGCCGCAAAGCCACCCCCAAACATGGTGTATACTTCATTAATCCCTCTGAGGGAACTTTGTATGTATGTATGTGACAAATAATCTCTTGAACTTGTCAAGATAAAACTTTATTGTCTTAGTGTCCGTTCACACAACAATCGTCAACAACATAAAAACAACGTCAGTATGAGCAGCAGCATCAAAACAACATGATGCTCAATGAGCAACATCTGAGAAAACACTGTCACCTGTTCCTTGTCATGGACACATATACACACATATACACACATATATACATATATATATATATATACACATATATATATATATATATATACACATATATATATATATATATATATATATATATATACACACACATATATATATATATATATATATACACACATATATATATATATATATATATATATATATACACACATATATATATATATATACACACACACACATATATATATATATATATATACACACACACACATATATATATATATATATATATATATATATACACACACACACGACACACACACATAAATATATATATACACGACACACACACACACACACACACATATATATATATATATACACACACACACACACACACACACACATATATATACAGAATATATATATATTTTCACACACACATATATACACACATACTACATCCACAATGTCATTACATTACATTGATCAGACGCTTTTATCCAAAGCGACTTACAATTGTTCAAACACCGACGGACGCAGCCATCAGGAGCAATTAGGGGTTAAGTGTCTTGCTCAAGGACACTACAGCATGCTAGCAGGAGGAGCCTGGGATCAAACCAGCAACCTTTAGATGACTAGACCACCAGCTCTACCTCCTGAGCTACCATCCCCACACGGACAAGTTCTCTGTATTCCAGCCCTCCCAGTATCTAGGAGCTGTGGGCTGCAACAAAAACCTCCAAACCTGCCCGATGCCTTGCTCGGGGGCACGGGCAGGGGAGTCCAACCCTCGTGTGCGTCTCTTTTGGGTCGGGGGTAGGGGCGTGGGGGTGGAGGAGGGACCCCCAGGTGAACGTGGGGAGACCACACCAACCCAAAACCTTCTGGCTGCGTGGTGCCAGCGCTGAGCAGGGAGCCACCGTGCCACTCACACCGGCCCTCCTCCACGCCGACCCGGGGGGAGGGCGGGGCTCCGCGGACCTGACGCCATCAACCAATCGGCTCCAAAGCTGTCTCACCCGCACGCTCAGGACGTCCTCCCAGAAGGTCGCCGGCTCGGGCTTCCTCCTGTCTGTCTGTCTGTCTGTCTCTCTCTCGCCAGGTTCCCCCTAAACCTCCTCTCATGCGGGCGGCAACATGAGTTCTCGTCTGTTCTGCGCTTGTTCAATGTTCTTTCCCTTTCATCCAAACCGTCTGCAACCGTTGATCCACTTCTCCCTTCTTGCCGCCGTCCAGGCTGCCGGGCCCCGGCGCCGCGGCCCTGAGCGTCCCGGGTGGACTTGAAGCCGCGCAACGCTCGACCACTGTTTCCTGTCACCGGTTGTCCTCATTCAAACTGGTTGGATGAGTTGCTTCGTCGCAGGCGCCGGGGACCGACCGCGCGCGAGTGACAACGCCGATTAAAGAGGCTGCACCTGCTCCCACCTCCTAAAAGACCATGTTATCCAGGTTATTTTAGGATTCATATGTGGAATATGCAAAGATCAAGTGCTCTTTTAGGTTTTCTTTTGTTCATCTGCAAGCCCAAGAAATATATGGATGTCAAAGGACGTCTTAATTTTAACAATTTTCAGCAAGAAATGGCGCATTATTGAAAGAAATGCAAGGTTGCCAATGTTCTCCACCAACAAAAAGTAACTAAGACAAGTTGAGGTGGTCGGCAACTTACAGTATATACCATAATACTAAATATCTACAATCACATCAGCTTCCCTGTTAAATCTGTTGCAGTAAATTCGGGGCGTTTCTGTTTTTGAAAAGGAGATTTAACTCAATGATTATTGTTTCAGTGGTTGAGTCTCTGCAGTAAAGCATTGGAAACGTGGAATAAATGATGGAAAGCCACATTTAAATTTGTATTTGAAAATGAAAAACATATCCTTTTAAAGTTAAATCTTCGTTCAAGGTGAACGTGTTGTTTTTATAAAATAAATAAATAAGCTTTCAGTAAGAATGAAGAGCACTAATAAATAATTGCGGTATAAGTAAGATATTTGCTTTGAAAATTAGAGAATTTGAAGTGGAAAGTTGCCCGAAATGAAACGACTCAACTACAAATACCTTAATTTTGTACTTTAGTAAAAGCGCTTTCAGAGTATTGCCTGCGGATGGAAATCCTCTTCATCCTTATTATCTAAAGAAGCGCTCCATGGGATTAGAGTCCAGTTCCCCACATCCCATCTGCTGGGACACGCCCAACTGCAGCCACAGGGCTCACCGTCCCATCAAATCAAACAAAACAACTCATCTGCAGAAACAGCTGGAGGAGTCAAACTACATCGCCAATCAACTTTGAATCAGTCCCGATTCCTCTGCTCGTACCCCGGAAAAGAGGGAATTAGCTCACCTGAAAGAATGACCCAGGATGCCTGGTGTCTGCAAACCTCCGAATCAATTACTATGAAAATGTTAAAACTATGAACCATGAAATTATCAGAATTTAGTTCGAAAACAATATAATTGAAACACACGTTTGGATCATTTTATTGTTTTATATATATATATATATATATATATAAATAAAAACAAAACAATTTCAAATACATCACGAGAGATGTTTCATTTCAGATTATGGTTAAAATAGATCAAGAACAGATTCATTTCCTGCATGACGTTGATTTTTGCGCAGTAAAAATAAGACGCAGCCCCTCCAAGGCCCGGACACCCATTCACCGCGCTGCACGTCGGGAACACCTTCCTCAAGAGGCCGCACACGCACACGCCGGGTTGTGGGGAGGATTAGTGTCGAGCAAAGATTAACCAAATTAAGCACGAAGGAGCCTCCTGAAATAACCTGTTGCCGTGCGGTCAGCGGCGGCCACCACATAGAGCACCGTAACACTTCCTATGGACGCTTTGGAAACGCGCGGATGCCCAAAGGTTTCAGCAAGGTGAGTCCATTTGGAAAGCATCTTAGATCTATTCGCTGTTGAGTTTACTTTTCGTTTTTCTGCCCGTTCGGTGCAGCCCGGTTAACCGCGAGAGCCGAGTGACCTCAGAACCGTATAACGGTCAGCCGGTCATCATGACTTTGGCCGAGGTACGAGAAAAATGTATTTGTTTTCAGAAGCTGGGACAAGTGAAAAAAAAACAAAAAAAAAAAAACAGCTAACTCCCCAAAGGCCTCAAGATAAATTCTATTTGAAGAAGTAATGTTGAATGAAGACTAAACACCACGTTTGGAAATTGAAAAACGGAAAATTTAAACGGAAAAGACGATTTTATACCAGGTTCAATGGTTTGCAGGGCGTGGTCTTGGTTTTTCTAGTTGAGATTTGGAAGAAGAGTGGCACCCAACAGAGAAAGGATTCACCATTGCAGTGAATCTCCAGCAGTTTGCTGCTTCCAGAACAACAATCTACAGAGAAACGATCTGGGATATTTTTAAACTCATGCACAGTAATATAATCGATCGGGATTTTTCATTTTGAATTTCAAAATACCAATGATATGCAATATATATATTATACTACTATACTATAAACTATACTAAAATATAGTAAACTATACTATAAAATACTGTATATATATATTCTATTTTTTAATCCAAGTAGAATTTACATTCATTAAACATTGATTTCACATCTTCCGTCGCTAAAGGAAGACATGAGATGGCGTCAGGGGTATTTATCCGAGCTGCTGGTGCTGGTAATATTGTGTTCGGTTGCTAAACCCCGAGCAATTAGGTAATAGACTGTGAGAGTCACGCAGGGGCCGTCCTGGAGGCGCTTTGACCTGATTGTAGTGTGGGATTCCAAAGTAAACAGCATATGTTCACAAGACGTCGCTAACTACCAGTCGTCAACATCTAACCCAACGATCCAAAACATGTTTCATCTATGAAGCAGCGGCAGGAAGATGTGACGTGTAAAGTTTAAGAATAAAGCTTTAATGTCGCAAGTGAAATGATCCGTTTTGTGGACTCTGGATTGGTGCATTAAAGGGTTAAATAATAATAATTCTATCAATAAAAAAGGATGTCAAGTTCAGAATCTATGTTTGATCAAAACATATGTCCTGACTTCATGTTGGAATGATAACGGTGGGAATTAACCTTCATATCCATTTCAGCATTTCCCCCCTAACAATATGTTGAAACTGCATAATCAATATGTGGAGCTGAGATATGGATGAACAAGGTGCTGGAAAGCACAGGACCGTCAGCGTTCTTGCTGTAGCCATCTCCTCGATTTAAATCAAAAATCGTCATGAATGTGCTTTTTCAGCTGATCGGCTATGATGTCTGACTGGGGCCCTCGGAGGGCCCTCCCCGGCCAGTCCTCGGGAAGTGGCCACACGTTGGCCACCTCCCGCCAACTCCACGTCATCGACCTCTCCCCGTCCAAGAGGGTCTGCTTCTACAAGAGCGGGGACCCCCAGTTCAATGGGCTGCGCATGGTCGTCAACAGCCGCACCTTCAAGACCTTCGACGCCCTCCTGGACAGCCTGTCCAAGAAGGTTCCTCTGCCGTTCGGGGTGAGGAACATCACCACCCCCCGGGGCGTCCACACTGTCCACACCCTGGATCAACTGGAGGACGGTAAATCCTACATCTGCTCCGACAGCCGCAAGGTAAAGCCCATCAATCTGGCGCTGGCCAGGAAGAAGCCGCCGCCGTGGTACCACGCCAGGCCGGGCACCGCCCGCCGCCGGACCGTGCAGCGGGCCAGGACGTACCCGGGCGTGGCCAAGCGGCTCATCGTGTTCCGCAACGGGGACCCGAACCTGAGGCACACACTGAAGCTCCAGAAGAGGAACGTGCCCACGTTCAAATCTCTGCTGGACTTCATCTCAGAGGTGATGCGGTTCCGCGTGATGAAGCTGCACACTCCGGGCGGAGGACGGGTGAGTGCTCCGCCGTCTCTCGTCAAGCTCGTTGTTTCAGTGAAGTGATGAACCGTGTGTCAGAGGCTCTACTCCCAGGTCCTTAACCATATCAGGCCCACAGCTGTTTCTAACCTTAGACCCAAACTTAAGCCACTCTAACTGAATACTGAAATAAGCTTTTCAAACCTTATAGGTAAGCATCCATCTCTCACCTTGAACCTGAACTTCACCATACCTAAACTGATATCTCAATATTTATATTTCTAACCTCGTACAATAACTCAACCATATCTAAACTAGTACCTAAACAATTTCTGAGGAAGGGCCGATGTTGGCTGCATAACAGACCTTCAGATTATGAAACACCCATTTCTTGCTTTTTGTTTCCTTAATCAAAACAGGCCACACCCTTAACAAAGCCTCACATGCCACCCCATCCCCCCCAACCTATTCAAGCCGACACATAAAGGCTCAATCCGTTTTCCAAGGGAGGGTCCCCGCGCCAAACAAGAACAAAGCCCTCGTAGAAACACATTTTCCTCATTTCAAAGGGAAAATGTGACAATTTGGTCCAAAATGTCCCTATTTCCTATAATTAACCTGGGTTTGTTTGGCTTGTGCTTTGGGAATATTAAAAAAAAAAAATCACATCTTTAAAAAGACGGTTTGAGACAGGCAAGAAAGGCTCTTTAGAAATTATCAGAATCATGAACAAATTTTGATTACGTGTGTCATTTATTCAAATTTAATCTTAAAAAATGTGAGCATGTCTAAATTTGTGGCCGTCGCATTTTCCGGCACCAGTATCGACCTATAATAGATTTAGAACCTGGACCGTAAATAACTAACGAGAGAATGAGGGAGCGATAAGCTTCTTTGACAACGTGTCCTAATACCTAGAAGGGCATTCTGGGATGCCACGCAGCTGCAAGAGAGGGATCAACTGTAAACTGAGAGCACTTTGTTACTGATGCACAATTTGATAAGTAATTCTTACAAATGGTATTTATGTTTGCTCTCCAGTTTCCAGCTGCCTCAACCATCTTCTCAAAAGCATTTCGTTTTCCCAAGGCTGCAATCCGGCTTTGGTTCATGAGTGATAGATGCCCGTCTACTTAGATGGCCACGAGACCCATCATTTCAATGTATTCTCCACAACAATATTTCACCCTTTAAGTCATTTACATAAAACGCCTCATCTAGTGCTCACCGGGTTTGTTAGGTAACTCTTAGCTTTAACGTGTCCAG
Organism: Zeus faber; assembly: GCF_960531495.2. NCBI lineage: Eukaryota > Metazoa > Chordata > Actinopteri > Zeiformes > Zeidae > Zeus > Zeus faber. The sequence goes on along the minus strand of NC_137206.1, from coordinate 2,875,657 downwards.
GGAATTTTTCTCAAATATCTTCTAAATGTCAAATATCTCTCGGTGTTGCCTGCAGGTGGACAGCCTGCCGGCCCTGATACTCTGCTCGGGGACTGTTGTGGCAGCAGGAAAGGAGCCGTTCAAGCCTCTCAACTACAATGCACAGTCCCCTGCTCCAACATGGCTGCCCACCCACCGAAGGGGGCCAAGACGACCAAAGCCAGTGCTCGGTAAGTCCATTGCAAATTACTTGCAAGGTGCTCAGTTAGGGAAATTACTTAAGAGTTGAGGTGACAGAATGACAGAATCTATAACTACCAGGATATGTAGTACTATGTACATTGTATAAAAATGCACAACTTGAGGGTGAACGACAATACACTTTAATGTGCACTGTATGTTGTATGCAGCGCTACTGTCTGCTCAGTAATCCACCTTGCTCTGTTAACTCATAGGATGAGAAGTAGAATAGTGCTGAGGTGATAATATGGCCATAATACCATAGCTGACCTACATATCCTCTGGCAGTCAGCTAACTGCCTTATGGACTGGGGATTCAGATCTGTTTCAGAGTATGGTGTTGTTTCCTATTCCTGTTCTGTTGTTTATTCATATTTTCTTTCTTTCTCTTTTCTTTTTTCATTTCATGCTTCTTGGATATTGTCTGCAACCTGCGTACCCCTTTTGGACACACACATTACCCTCATCTAAATTGACTATTTGGCACTGTCTGACTGACTCCGAAGGTCAAAGGAAGTCCACGTCCAGCAATTCTAAGTCAAGGAATTTCTCCCAGTCCTCAGAGAGATACTTTATGAACCAGATACAAAACTCAATCATGGAAAGTTTGTGTGACTTTCCCAGTAACTCAACAGAATCTGTGGAGCTGGAGCCAGGTCACATGCTAGAGTCGGTAGCGGAGACAGAAGCCGATACCTTCCTTGAGAATGGGACCGAGAGGCGGGGCAGCTGCCTGCCAGAAGATGACGATATTGAGAAGTCCTTTAGGGTGAACCAGGATGGCAGCATGACAGTGGAGATGAAGGTGCGGTTGACCATTAAGGAAGAGGAAACCATCCATTGGACAACCACGCTGACTAGGTCCAGCGTGGCCAATCAGCTCAACCTGACCTGTTTGCCAGAGTCCGAGTGTCAGCTCGAGCAGGAGAGCGACTCCCCGCAAACTGACCCACTAGAACATCAGAGAACCGCCGTTTCCTTTGACACCGTCAGTGGGAACAAGCCAAAGGATGACGATGATGATTATGAACCGCCTTCGCTGGACAACAGAGTGACTAGTGAGGATGGGTACGCAGAGGAAGATGTGAAAGGAATTATTGATGCTGTTTCCCCAAGGAGGGCTCCAACTCCAGGCCCAAAGGGGTGTAGTAAGAAGCAGGCGTCCACGGAGCGCATAATATCTATGACAGCAGAGGAAATTCAGGAAGGCCAGTTCAGCTCCTACTCCTGTACAGAGCAGGCAGAAAACGGAGCCATGACAGAGCAGTACTGCATGTTTAAGAAGAGCAGCACAAGGCCAGTTCCCAAACCCAGGAGATTGGGCTCTGTGGAGATCAACTACAGAAACAGAGAACTGCCCACGTTCAAATCGGCAGGGATGTCAGATATCCTACAGATTGAAAACAGCACGGATGAGGTCACAGAGACTGTCTTGAACATCTACGAACAGCAAACCTGCCAGGAACGTTTCCATGGCAACAGTCACTTTTGCACGCAAGGAGTTTCCATGTACGGTGTTCATTTTGCTCGACCGGCTACCTCAGAGCTGGCACAAAACATCACCTTGGGCAAAATTTTTGAAAGTGTTGAAAGACCTTGCACAGCTGCAGAGTCCATCAGCATCTGGAGGGCTGATAGCATGTCACTGCCCGCCGATGGCACCCTGCCATCACTTAGGACTGGTGCAGACTATACACCTCCACCCATGAACAAAGTGACAAATGCCCAGAAGCTTTTCACTAAACCCACAACAGGAAAAGATTCTTCTCAGGTATTGTCAGATTCAGGTAAAGAAAAATACCAGCAAGGTATTATAAGCAAAGTTGATAAGATGTCATCAATTCCCAAAGCAAGTAAGAAACGTGTCCGGCGGATTAAGTCACCCGGGAAGGGACGGAAACAAAGTGCTGCAAAATCGGAAGAACGGAGAAGAGTCAAAACATTTTCCAGCGCTGGCTTCTTAAAGAAGATTTATGGTGGAAAACCAAGATCTGTAAAAGGTATGAAGAAACAACAAACAGAGAAGCAACTGGGGGGGTCAACAACAGAGAGCTCAGAAACTCCAGACGTCATCACGGCATGTCCCATCAAAGACACAAACATATTGTCACCGGTGAAGGATAATAACAGCGATATACCTTTTGAAAACAACATGTCGGCTGTTTCGCCTCCTAAAGGCCAACCAAGGGGGGTACTAAGGCATCAGAAATCAATGCACAAGAGTCAGACCATGAAGGAATCTTGTGATATTAGTGAGAGCATGCCACTCCCTGCATTCAACTCTTCCAGCTCTGTGATTAATGAGTATGTTGAGCTCTGGTTGGAGAACACTCATTCTCTCCCCGCAATCTACCCGGATGAAGAAACTCAAAAAGCAGAAGTTATGAATCAGGTGGGATCAGACAGTTGTAAATACACAGATAGAGATGTAAATTCTGATCGAATCGGTGTAAAAGTGGAGACAGATCATATAGAAAAGACAGAGAAACAAGAAATCTCAGAGCCCAAGAGTTTACCTCAGCACAAATCATTACAAACAGCCCCCCCCCCGGAAAAAAATATAATTGCTCAGCAAATTGTTCCAAATGACACTGACAACCCTGTGGATGAGAAAGAGATATCAGACACTCAACACTATATACAGGATGCGCCCTCTAGACACCCACCTGAAGATAGGCTATCATCCAATAGTCCTATCTCTGACCAGGGCCCACCCGCCACTGATAAGCCTTTGGAAAAGAGTGTATCAGTTCAGACCAGCGTCCCTTCTACTTTAAGCGAAGTACCATTATCAAGAAATCCATCTGTAAAAAGGGCAAAGTTGGTCAGCAATATCTCCTTCGAAAGGAAAATGTCCCTGAGGAAGGCCTCTCTGGAGAAATCTGCCTTAACTAGAGATGCGTCTTCAGAGACAACCACAGCACCCACTCCACACAAAACTGCCCCCAGAGATGAACTGGAATCCAGCAGTACCTCGTATTGTATTTCTGCATCCCCTCCAAGTTTATCATCTAAGGAGAGAACTTTGCCTTCTAGCCCCTCGTCGAGTGACACTCAAGTGTTGGCTAATTTCTCAATTAAAGGAACGGACACAAATAAAAGACAGTCCCCTATTCCCACCCCAACAGGGGGATTATCCCCTGAACCACAAATAAAAAAAGAAAAATTTATCAGTTATTCCTCTCTGGAGAAAAAACTTTCAACAAGGAAAACGTCTTGTGAGAAGTCGGTGCTTCCAAACGATTCTCCAGCAAAGGGAAAAAAGCTATCCAGCAGTCCCTCTCTACGAAGGAGACCACTAGAAGGAAACCACTCAGTGTCATCACATGACCCCTCTACTAAAGCCACTAAAATACTAAATACAAGTCCCTCTGCTGAAAGACAGTCATTGCAGCATAAATCAGGTTTACAAAAAAGTCATTCTCAGTCATCAGAGGATCTGTCACCACCTACTAGACCCAAGTCCAAACAAACGTTCCACCAGCTCTCCTTAGAAGACGGATCCAAGCCTGAAAGCCAGACATTAAGAAGTACAGAGAGATCCCAAAGTAAAAGTCAGCTAAACGCTCTGTCAAAGAAATCAACATCTGGACTTGCAAAACCTGAGGAATCCCATGTAGGTAGTGTTCCAATGACTGCAAAGATATCAAATACAGAGCAAGAGAATTTATCCGACGATCAGAAAGCAGTTTATAGTGACCACTCAAACAACAGCGAGTGTAAAGATGAGCAGGGTAGCTTAGAAGAGACATCTGAGGCTGAATGTGCAACAAGTCAATACAAAGGAAAGCAGTTATTAGAAACCCAGCGTCACAGTGCAGTACCGCAGGGCTGTGCTACACAAAGCAAAGACAATCAAGTGAAGGAAGAGGAGCAGGATCGCCGTGATGAAGACCAACTGAACACAGAACAACCACACATCACATATATGGATGTAAAACTAAAAAGGGAGAGTGCTCTTGAGGGGAACAGGTGTAGCTCAGGCGAACAACAACCAGACGTTGAGTGCAAGGAACCTCCGGTAAACAGTGAAGATAGTATGTTTAGCCCTGGTGATGAGTCCAGCTCAGATGAAGATGGAAAGATCAAACTCAGCACAGATAAATATGTAGATGAAAATGTGAGCCGTGACAGAAACATATCCAAGTCGGCAGTTGATAAGCAGCCTGAGGTAGAGGGAGAACAATCAGAGGTACAAAGTAAGCAGTTGAAACAGATGTGGAACAAAAACTTGTCTGACTACAAAAGTCTTTCAAGCTCAGAGGAGGCAGAGTGGCCAAGCACCAACGACACTGTTCGGTTAAACGCCAGCGGCAACAAAAGTATATCTCGTCCGGAAAGAGAAGAGCAGTGCAGTTCAGAGGAAGACCGACGAGAAACACTGCATAAGGTCCAACCGTCAAGCAGCACAGAGACCCTGTCTGACCCTGTTTGCCACACTGTGGAGGGGGACGACCGGCAATGGATCCCTAGCTGTGGGAGCTTAAATTCCAGCAGGGAAGAAAGTGTATCCAGCCCAGATGCAGAGGTGCAGAGCAGTGCAGAGGAAGACCAGCCAGCAGAGGATATTACGAAGCTGCGGGAAGAGAGCCACAAAGGTCCCTCTTCTCGCCCTGAAAGTCCAACTCATTCAGAGAAGCAACAGAGGAGGCAACCGAGCATCAGCGACTGCCGAGGACTAAAGGTGAGCAGTGAGGAAAGCACATCCAGCCCGGATGTGGAAGAGCAGTCCAGCTCAGAGGAAGAAGTGCCAGAGGTTGAATGTAAGGAGCTGCAGGTTATCATTGAGGAAAGTTTCTCAGGCCCTCAGGAAGCCCGGTATAGAGTGGAGGAGGAGAACAACGGTGAAACTGAGCAACAGGCGACTAGGGAGCGGAGAGAAAATACACCCAAGGAACATGAGGTTAGCTCACAGAATGATGAACCCAGTACAGATGACTTAGGCTGCATAGATCGACTGATTTGTGGTAATACTGCACAAATGAACAGTCAGAATATTCTGTGGAGTACACCAAGTCATTTGACGTACAACAAAGACTTCAGCGCGTTAAAAAAGCACGACAGTGTCCTGAAACAGTCTGATGTGGACAGGCACAGAAGCTGTGAGGAACACACTGAGGAGGAATTAAGCTCTGGGGAAAAGGATTCCAGCTCAGAGGGAGCACGCCAACCTGGCAATACGGATGGCTACGCAGAGGAATTCTATCAAGAGGATCAGGAGGGGAACAGGCAGGAGAAACTCCCCAATGAAGATACTAATACTAAAGAGGCCACTGAAGAACTATGCTGCCAACTTGAAGAAATGAAAGCACAGTCTGTGTCAGAGAGAATACGTCTTTTGGAAAAGCAGGTTACTGATGTTCAACAGAAAAGCGACAGGCCGGAAAGAACCAGTGTCCAAGTACATATAAAAAACAACACACCGCCTGAGACAGAGGTTGAGGTGGTAACGCCTGAACCAAAAGCATCCGGGAGCAGATCAGCTCCTCAGTCCTCGCTGTCCTTTAGCTACGATTCCAGCAGTGTTATATCCAGACAGCCTGAGGGCAACATAGTGAGGTCAATAAAGGAAATGTTTCTGGCCAAAAGTGTCCCAGATGTTCAGGAACAAAGAGGAAACAGCTCAACGATGTCCGACAGCAGAGCGGAGATTTGGGACAGCGGTGGACGTCAATCCCAGGAGTCGAACAAGTTGCTGGGTAGCGAGACCGATTCATCCAGGACGTCCATCGCCAAAGGCTTTGTGAGAAGGACGATTGAGAGGCTCTACGGGAAGAAAGATGAAAGTGAAAAACCCACATCTGCTCCAAAACAAAAAAAGAAAGAAGGCTCTGGCGTCCTCTCTCCCGTTGACCTAGCTCGGTCCAAGATCGCGTCGGATTTGCCTTACTTCAACTCCAGCAATACACTGGACACACTGAGCGAAGCCACACGCTGCATTGCTTTCAATGCACAGGTCAGACCAGACGACAGCGCGCCCATCGACACTGGGGGGTGGCTCCTCGGGGGGAACGCCGCCACCATCCGCAAGTCCATCTCAGACCCAGTCGGGATTAGCAAATCATTCGAAAGATCCCCACCAAATACGGAAACACGCAAGGATACAGAAGAGAATGCCCCATACTCCTTTTTCAGCACCAAATCTGAACAGGGAGACAAATTGGTTGCAACAAAGTGCACCTACTTTTCCCTGCCCCACGCCAGTGACTCGGAACAATGTCCAGACGACCCGTGCGCGGTAAGCATGGGCAGCGCAAGCGGTGAAAGCGGCGCAGAAACGAAGGAAGCTGAGGCGCCCAAAGTGAAAGCACAGATGAACGGCATACTGCCCAGTTTCAGTGGCAGGGAATTAAAGATGTCAGATAACAAAGTGCACCCACTGATGGAGGGTCCCCCGGGTGGTAAGGCGGTGGTGGTGCAGCCTAGTAAAGGTCAAGGTGTGGTTCAGCGACAAACCGAAGATTTCGATGTGCTGGATGTATTGTACACATTTTGTGGTGAGCACTGTCCCATCCTGTGATAAACTACTGTACACCAACTACTGTATTCCAACAAAGAAATTCTGTTTCTATTACTATTCCCCCTTTTCTTTCTTAAAGATAAGTCTACATTGTTGGGCGACAGTATGATGTTCTCATTCTTATTGGTGCCTACATTTCATTGTTGCCATAGTTTTGACCTCAGACACAACAATATTTGAATAAATATGAATTCACTGATGGATTTGATACCATTTTGCAACCCGTTTAATCTTTACACTTTACAATATATGCTCAAAGAATTTGATGCCAGTCATTAGTGCATATGCTCACAACTTATTGTAAAAGTTTAATTTTTTTATACAAGTGCATGTGTACAGAAAAAACATTGGCTGTATTGTGTGACACCCCCTCCCAGAGCAGCTGTATCTCTCTTCTGTAGGTGGTGTGTGTTCAAAGAGCAACCAACCACAACATTACTGTAATCTTGTTTTAAACTCTTAAAACAGATCCAATCCTCACATAGGAAACAAGGCCAACCCCCCTCAGTCAGCAGATCTCCTCACGAACCGTTTGACCCGGGGTGGAGGTGAAAATACGGTCATGTTTCCTTCCTTAAGGCGCAGAGCAACTCAACTGATTTTCAAGCATTATAACTTAACATTATGTGCAGCTTATAGTGGTTATTAAGAACAATTAAAACAATTATTTTCTAATTTGGTTGTGTGCTGTGTTAATACATCATAATTAATGAGCCATAGATAGTAGAAATTGTGGTTGATTATTAGTGATTTTCCTTAACGTTTGGCAGCTGTGACAACTTTGTCGATTTCGTGTTTTGACAATAAAGGTGTGTATTTCAATATATTGTCTTACTGTTTCCTTTCTAAATGCAACTGATTTTATTGCTGTAAACGAAGGAAATCATCCAGGGAATTTTTCTAGATGGAATGTTAAGTTGAAACTTTGAAAATAAATGAGTAATTTGAAGCAAATGAGATGACGCTGATTCTAATCTTGACAATCCTTGGTGCAAGGGGCCCAAATTAACCTCGGTGATGGAAAAAAATACCTGTTGAAACACTGTTGCTTTTCTTTTTGCCAATTAGTTTCGCAGCTTTCGAGAAGGAAAGGGGAGCTGTTGTTTCAAACTCTGTGTGAGGAAATCCCGATGTTGTTCTAAGGTTGTTATGTTTGTTTTTTCTCAAGTTGCCATCAGGTTGCACAGTGTTGTGACAGGAGACCCCTGGAATGTACCCAGAGCACGGAACAGAGAACACGGCTGCTGCTTTGTCCTTCAACTGGCCACTAGGTGGAGGGGTCACCGTGGGAAAGTACCACGAAGCTTGAGCGAAGAGTTCATGACATGGTGTTACATTGTCAAGCAAGGGTCTTCAACCGGTGGCCTGCAACCCCCTAGTGGTCTGTAGAGCTACTGCAATGGGTGTTCAATTGCTAAAAAATACAACTTTTTTGAAAATATAACACTTCATTTTCAAATTAAACAGCAATCTTCTTTGGGAAGATATTAGTTCAAACAGAACCACAGGGTATATTATACAATAAGGACAATTTACTAGTTTCACATGCAACACTTTATAACAATGCAATAATTTATGAAAGCTTCCAAGTAAATGCAAAAGGACAAAGCATTTGTGTATTGATTAGGCCAATTATTACTTCATAAGCTTGCAGATTTCCCATTATTTGTATGCTGGCTTTAGTCAAGACGACTAACTTAAGAATGAAACTAAAATAACTCGCAATGTGATTTTTCCTTATTGTTGAAACTATTCAGGGGACCCACAGCCTTGACCAAAAACTGTTTAGGGGTTCATGGGCTAGAATGCTAGCCACTCCAATACTCCTGCTATGGAGAATTTAAGTGGTGGACAGGCTTATGCAGTTATCAAAGAAAGTATACTTTATCACTTTGTGTCTCCTTAAAACCCGCACCCCGTATATTTGATGTTCAACAGTTAGTACCAGCTACAGAACTCAAAGAGAACCAAACTTTTGTCATTAGAGATCAGGCATAAGGGTTTGTTTAAAAGGGGAAGAAATTGAGCAAGAGCCTTTTTTTTTTTTTTTTTTTTTAACTGTTTATTACTTAAATAAATATTTACATAACAGCTTTGTATAAATCAAATGTTTTCTTACGCAACACATCTTTCTAAAAGCCGGTGCTTTAACAGGAAGAGAGAAGCCAAGCCGTAACAGATGAAATGGGCGTACAGGGAGGGTCAGTAATAGAAAAGGTTGATCTGAGCCCCGCGTGGCGATGTTCCCGTTCCCGTCATGAGTGTTATGGAGTGGACAACATTAAACTGCTCAAACGTCATTTAACACCTGAGCTTGAGGACCTCGCCCATCTCTTCCGTCATTAAAAACGTGTGATAGAAGCATGTAGAATTTTACTTAATAAAAGGCATATACTGTACATTTATATTTACGCAGTTACTCAGGAACAAGATGATAACGCTACACTAAGTTTAACATAACTCAATACAAAGTATTGAAGAAATAATCAGTCAAGGAAACAATAAGCGTGAAAATGATTAAAAAAATAATTATTCCTCGTCTCACGAGTCATTCAGGCACAAAACGAAGGCAGGGCAGGGCAGACGGCAGCCTTTCAGTAAATACGCTACAGCTTCCCGCCAGGACACTGCAGAATATGGCTCGGTTCGAGGCGTGTATTCAGAGAACACGGATAATGCCCAAAATCTGCCGTCATCCCCCCCCAGCACTGCTTCGCTCACACTGGGAACTCTCCGGACAGTTAGGCCCAGCCATGTCGTCATCTGGCTGGAAACACCATGGAACCCAGTTTATCCGAACCTCACTGATCCAAACTTATTTTTTTCCCCCATTTTCCATCAGCGACGTCGGTCGGTAACCAGGCAACGGCTGCTGAAAAGTGCATAAGATTGTTTGTTGTCGACACTGTAGAAGAAAAATAAAAATAACACTTCATGGCTCCCTACAGATGCAGCTTAGAGAACTGTGACACATGAGGGCTTAAGTTAAAAGTAAGAAGTAGGATTCGATCTGGATGTTCCATCACCTTGCACGGTCCTTTTTCACCAAGCCGAGGAATATTTGCCCCAACTGCAATGGCAAATACGCAGCTGTGGTGTGGGCGTGGTTTGATTTAAGCAGCCATACCTGTTTTGGGTCTAGTTAATCAGCGATGATTAATGATGATTAATGATGGCTGTACACCTGTCGCTCATCAGATCAATCAACGAACACAGGCTAAATCACATTGCTTAACCAATATCTGAACTGGCTCACGGGTGTCGTCCCTACCGGCAAAGATGTGGACAATGAACGGCAGCGGTGCGCAAAAGTCCGGCCGAACCCACGCACGTCACGGATGCGGTGAAATGAATGAGTGGCTTGGCACCCACGTCGGTCAAAGAAAAGGTAGCCGACCTGAAACACTTTCTAAAGTGGGGGTAACGGATTTGCTCAGTGGGAGTCCGGCTATTCAAAATCAGAATTGTCCATCTCCTGGACATGCTTAAAGACTGCAACCGTGACCTGGCACAGAATGTGGTCAGCCATCTCCAAAACCTCCAGAGGAGAAAGTGAGGACATCTCATTCCGAAAGCAAACCTCAGCAGGTTGGGCGAGAATGGCAAGCGCCTGCTCCCACGAGCATTCTACAAAATAAAACAGTGACTCAGGAGGCACTGCACAGGGCTTCTCAGTGTTGTCCTCCTTGGATGGTTTGGCCACGGGACTGGAGTTGTCCTCAACATGCTGCACACAGACATTGAAGGGGGAAGACTTCCCCGAGATTATGGAGGTGGAGCCATTGGATGTCTGGAAGAGGGCCAGAGGAGTATTCCCCACTACCCGGCCGCGCTCCACACAAAGGGGTGAAAGTCACACCATGGACTAAATGGGCCCTAGGACCATTACCTATAGTGCTGATTACACCGGGGAAGGTGGTGGCCCTCAGGAAGTGGCACCTTGCGCCAGCTTCCAAAAGAAGGTTGGACACCGGAGAGGGGGCAGATGATCCAGGACAGAAAAGACCCGAGCGCTGCGGTTTTCCTCATCAGAGGAAGACAATTTCCAGCCTACGGAAGAGTCAAGGGGCTCCTCCTGCGGCGCCACAATCTCTAGGGGCCAGAGGTTCCCCATGCGCCGCCGCCATCACGCCTGCATAGCCGGAGGTCCCGGAGAATCGCCCCAGAGAGACATGCACCGCCTGAGGCACCCTGACCCCTGATCCGTATATACTTGAGCTGGATGTGATTATTGTTGATTATAGTTGTTGCAGTGTTTTGTAGTAGTTTTATAAAAAAAAAAAAATTAAATGTATGTGCCTTTAAATTGTTAACTGTTTATTAAATTGTAAATAACAAAAATATTTTTAATTCAAAAAAAGTTAAAAGCAGCAATCAGCTTATTGGATGTTTCAGTCTTTGTTTCTAACGAAATTCCTTCTGGGGATTAACTCAAGTTTTATTTCATCTTATTTAACAATTATAGATCACACTGTGAGTAATTAACAGGGTTAAAAGGGATACTCCAGTTTTCTGTGATTCAGATCCCTATGTTTCCAAAACAGAGAAAGTGATGGGCTGCTTGCTAACTGTGTTAGCGCAATGCAAGGCTGCAGAGGGGATCAGCTAGCCTAGCTCCTGTGAAATTTCCCCCAAAATGGAGTATACCTTTAAATAAACAGCTTGGATTAATTTAGCGACAGGAATTTAGAAAAAGTTTTGTGAACAGCAGTTGTTCCGGCGACGTCCGGATAAACAAGGTTCTCGTGTCCTTTAAAAAAAAAAAAAATAGTCGAAAATAGTCGAAATAGTCCAACAGAGGACATGTAGACAGCAGTCCACCACTCCAAAACGAGGGCTCTTCTGAGAGAACGGAGATGAAGCAGAAAAAAAAAAAATCCTCACAGTAAAGGTGACGTGCGCCATAAACGACATCTTCATTTAAAACCATAACTATAACAGAAATATGACATAACTCCCTCGCTTTATTAAATGTTCTCTTGCTCCGAAATTGAAATAAGCTAAGACAAACCAAACAGAGAACACACACTGTATTCTATTGCTGTCCAGTCATGCATGTAAACTCCTGCACTTCCATTAAAGTGTTCCCTTAGAAAATGTGTGAAGAAAATAGTCTTGTTTTTGTTTATTGTTTTTTTTGTTTGTTTTTTTTAAACGGTGGAGGGATTAAAGGGTGAATTCAGAACCATTTCCAACTTGTAAATTTTACGACCTGAGATTAAAAACTTGGGAATGCACCGATACAGCTTCTACTGCCGAGTACAGGGCCAATACTTGATGGCTAGGTAAAACATACAATGGACTGTCCGATATGACTCAAGTGAAATGATTAAAATTTCTGAGTTTATTTAAAAATGTTAATACTGATACTTCGTTTGGAAGTTATGTAACCGTTTACAAATTAATTTAACCTGGTTAAATTCATTTGAACTTGTTCCGTGAAATACTGTAATACACTGGAAAGATGGCAGCAATTGTCATCATGTATAAAATGTCAATATATCGATAGAGAGTTGCACTGTGAGCCGAATCCAATCGTGACCCTTTGTATTGGAATAGAATTGAGATCCTGTCCAATGCTAATTTAAAATTGATTTGATGGCCGACCGTCGTTAAACTGATCATTAACCGTTATCCGACAATATCAAAATATGAGGGCACTGTCCCGAGGAGAGAAAAAAAAAAAAAAAAAAAAAAAAAAGACAAGTCTTTTTATTGTTTACAAATGATAATTATAAATAAGAAGAATCATAAATAGATTTTTATAATCTATCACATGTTTAATTAAATATTTAATAATGGAACACGTGCAAGAGCAATCCCTCAAATGTTTAACAGACTTTCCCTCCCAGTGACGAGTGGAGCAACTGAAAAGTTTAGTTTCTCCAGAAGAACATAGGACGGAGGACAGCCAATGATGATAACTAAACAATAATTATTGTATTTATATTTCACTATAAACACATTCATATTATTATCGTATTATTATTATAATTTGCGTTGATGACGGTATTCAACCCCGCGGTGACGTCACATGACTGCTGTAATGCGGTCATCGTCACAGCTTTAACTGTTTAACTGACAGCACATTTTAGTATTTTTACAGCTTTTTGTGCGTTATCTCCGGGAGCGTTGCAATGACATTTCACTGCACATATGTATGAACGTATGTATATTTATGAGACAAACCTCTTGAATCTTGACAGTATTAATCGCTCACAATTGTTATTGTGGATCAACGGTTAAACGGTTGATTATTAACATCCCTACTTTCGACCTTAAGTTTAGGGGTGATAAGGACGTAGTGACTGGTATAATACATCTTTCTGCATTAAAAACATTTAACACACATGTCAAAAAGACAGAAAATCCCGTTTGATGATGCTCTCTAAGACGGCCGGGCATCAGACACAACGTCAGACACCAGTATCGGTGCATCCCCATTGAAGAAACAACACTTTCACCGTTGGTGGAGTAATGCACGGTAGTATACACCTGTGCGAGGGCAGAAGTATTTGTGTTCTAACTGGGGAGGGCGGGTCCGCTCCGGCACGGTTACCTTCTCGGCTCCGGAGGACTCGTCACACTCCGGCGGTATCGGTTTGGGGGGCTTGCGTTGCGCTAACAAAGTTATAAACCAAGAACTGCGAGGTGCCAAAGTAGTGCGTGGCGAAGAGCTTCCCGTCGGGGGTGGGGTCCGAGAAGGCGATCTCGTCCTTGCTCAGGTAGGAACCGTAGATGAAGTTGTTCCTGAGGGGGGAGCACAGGAGGAACTCGCATTAGAAATTAATTTCACAAGATTAAATCATTTTCTGTTCCCACTGTTCACTCAAACCAAAAAAATAAACTCAAAAATTAGACCTATATCGACCACATCTGTTTTTTTAAGGTGTTTTTGATCAAGTGAACTCTTTGTTTTTCAATTATTTGAGTTAAATGTTAATTAAATAATATGTACAAACTTATAAATACAAACAAATAAAATTTTAAGCCGGGTCATTGTTGACACAGCATATGCAATCGAGGGTTAAAAAGGTTCTATTTGGTTCGTGATGACACATTCGACGCACCTGAGGCACTCAATCATGCGGGAAGCGATGCCCTGCCGCCGCATCATGCTGAACACCCAGATGCGACTGATACCGCAGAGGGCGGGTTCGGGCGTGGTGGAGCAGCACCACGCCCTCTGACGCTCAAACATCACCTTCTCCCCCTCAGAGCCCTCTGGGACGGGCTCCTCGATCACCCGGTAGCCCTGCCGACACAGAATCCAGGTTAACACGTTGACGTGTGACTGATGAGGACCAGTGGTCAGGACTGCAGGGAGGACGCCAAATGTTAAAAACACAGCAGACACATGATTCCCATTGTGTGTTAAGTCCCACCTCTTGAATGTGCTCCGCTATGAGACATCCAGCCACCTTCTTGTCGTTGGAGATGAAGAGGAAGGTCTTGGTCTGAGAGGGACACTTGGTTTCCACCTGCTGGAATCCCAGATCGTTGTCCACCATCTCTCGAATCTCCTCAACCTGCCAGGAAGAGCGTCAGCGCAGGGTCAGCGGGGAGGATTGCTCCCCAGCGCTAACTATTTAACACTTAAGCCCCTTTCCCACATGGAATCTGTAACATTGCTGGATAAACAATATCCAGAAAAGTCAATAGGTAGTCATTCCCACACGGGCCCCCTTTATGGATAAGTTTTCTAAGTCTTTTCCCACTTAGATGACTGTTCTGGATACAGTGCTACAATGCTAACGCAAGAGGTGTCTCACATCACGTGAGACTAGACAACACAATTGCTCTTTGGACCAGCACATCGCTCCCGTCTCCACACCCCGCGGTTAGCCAAAGTTATTAAATCAGTGTGATTATTTTCAACCAGTCCTACACTCCCTGCCTCTGGAGAATGAACATTCTCCACCCGTTCTCCACCTGTTCTCCCTCCCCCTCCCCAGCTTTTACCAAACATCGCCACCGGCTCCCATTCCAACACGATGCAGATACTGAACATTGCTGGTAGAGTTATGGCTTTCAGTGCAGGTGGGGAAGGGGCTTTAATCACCAAATTAAAGCTAAGGCCTGGATAAACCGACTGACACCTTGTTTATTTATATTCCTTACGTTATATTTATTTTGTGTTGTATCAGTACATACGATGTGAGGCACAGAAGCCAAAGAACAAGCAGCCTGGCATGCCAGTGGCTTGTCCACCCGTGAACAACCGGACGTACCTTCTTGAGCGCGTACTTTGGATCGTCTGGCAGCACAAGAATGATTTTCCCGTCAGGATACTCTCCCAGAATCCTCTCCTTCTTCCACCCCTTGTGAAAATGAAACAAAAGGTGTTTAAATGCAGGCTTTTACATGAGAATGCATCGATACTGATACAGGCATTGACTATAGAGTCCAATACTGTGTATGTCTGGACAATGGCTTCCTGTTTGTATGTCTTTTAGGAATCAGTGACCAACTCTTAATGAGGAGCATCATAACCTTTTTTTTTTTTTATATATTTGTTTTAATAAATCTTGATCATGTATTATATACATTATAAATTACTTATTATTATATTATATATTCTAACATATATTAGTTATTATATCATATATGCAATTTAATCACTCCTCTGAAATAAGGAACTAAAGCAATTACAGGTATTTTCTGTCATTCTGTTTTAACTTTCCTGTTTTTATTTCACTGAATGTAAAGCACTTGAGCTGCAAAAGCTGTAAAAGGTACAACACAAATACAGTTGATAATTATTATCATTATGACAATAACAGAGGATTCTCACCACATATTTGACAGCGCTGATGAACTGGTTGTGGAAGAGCAGGTGCTGGGACTCGTCCTCTGGGTTTGCTGCAGAGTAGAGCATCCCGCAGATGCTGCAGGCCACAGCTCCAAAGTGCTTCTGCCCCGCGTCCTACAGGAAGGAGGAGGGTGGAGGAGGAACACCACCAGAATGTCACGTCAACCACGATTCAAAACGCTCAAGCTCAATAACCTGAGAGGAATCAAGTCCAAAAACTCACAATGATAGTTTGGCTGCCATCTTTGTCGGCCTCCTTTAGTTTCTTAACTTCTCTTTGCAGACAAACATCTGAGAGAGGGTTGCCATTTCCTTTAGGCTTGGACTGTCTGCCAAGACAGAAAAAAAGACATGATCAGCCATTACCTGAAGAAATAGTGAACGGAATGATTGAAGTGGCGGGTCTTACTCTTCGGATGGTTTTGCCAAAGTTCTCTCAGTAGGCTCAGCTGAGTCCGTCACATGTTGAGCTGAAGACTTCACATCAGTGACTGAAAATAAGACAGATTAATTTTAAACCTGTAGCTTCTGTAGAAGGTAACTGTCAGGGAAGTGACTTAAGTTATTAATCAACCTTTGAGGCAAAACGTAAACCAAACTCAGAGAATTCAAGTGGAGTTTCCTGCCCTCCACTTATTTTCATGTGTTTCCTACTTGTATGAAACAATTTTTTTTATTTTATTTTTTTAAAACCAACTGAGTTAAGGGACTGTCCTGTTCTGTTCCATCCCGCTACAAACAAAAACCCTGTGTCCCCACTGCCCCGTGCCGCGCCACACCGTCGCCCGTTGCTTTCCGTTGCTTTCCGTTGCTATCGGACTAAATTCAGTAAAAAAAGTTTTTGTGTAAATACTTTACTCGTAAATAATAAATCCTGCACTTCTGGAAGGGGGGGGGGGGACCATTTCCCGACAAGACTTTGATATGACGCTGTTTATTTATTTATGTTATCGTTTATAATAATTTATTTTTCATTAATACATTTTATTTGACATATCGGTCGACCACTAACTGTGATTTCAATTTGATATCAATTTTAAGGAGTAGGAGAAAAGTACGCAAAGTAAAGCATGCAGGTACCTGGAGGCTTTTCTTCAGAGTGCTGGGCTCCCACTGGACCACTCAGCTTCTCCGCTGAGGGGAGCGAGGATTCTGCAGGTGCAGAGACCACTTCAGTAGAGTCCTGGACAAGTAGTGAGAGAGGGACAGGGAGAGAGAGAGCGAGAGAGAGAAATCAAATTGAAGTAGGTCACAGCATTTCTTGCATTATCAAAACCAAAAACTAACAAGCACTTTGTTACTTTACGTGAGCACTTTTTTTTTTTTTTTTTTAATGGTACATTCAGTTACATTACATTTCAAGGCAAATATCTCTACTTTTACTGTACTACAAACTTTATAACACATATGTTGCTTTCGTTTTTTTTGTTTAATTCAAATCAGGATAAAAAAAAAAAACATTGACAATTGATAATATACACCTAATATACACCTGATTGGTGTATATTATCAAAAACAATCTGTGACTGTATCATCTATCAAACCGCTGGTTTAGAATTGCTCATCACTGATTCATTAGGTCCATATCCTTGTAAATGACACCACCTTTATTATTTTGTAGATCGTAATCAGGATATGCATAAGCATCTCACCTGCAGAAAAAAAGGTAGTGTTTTATGTTTTCATAGTATTTTAGCCTCTGTTATATCAGGGCACAGGGTATGACAAAAAATGTACTTTTAATACTTTTAAGTATTACAAGTTTTTAAAGTATTTAATAGCAAGTACGTTAAGTGTATTTTATTTTTTTTTTTTACTTTGTTTTTACTACATTTGTACTTTTAAATATAAATGTCAATGTTGGTGTTACTTTCCCCTTCAAAGCGGAATTTAGTGTCAGGGAATGTATTCTTCTATTACTTTTAAGTTAAAGTTCTTTGTTCTTCTTGCACCACACACCAGTGATAAAATGTTAAATAAAGATAAAATAGATAAAGATACAATTTCCCTTAATGTTGAATTATTACATGGAATGCATATACAGGTACTTCTCACATAACAACCTACGACCAGCTCTCTGACCAGTCTGTATTGTACGCTGCGTACAATAGCACGGCGTCTCAGCATCAAGCATCTCATCTCCGTTCTCAGTCTGTTCCCGCAGTCTGTCTGTATTCACTACACTAGCGTTCCCAATTGCCACGCCCCCTTACCATGAAATAACACGGGTCCTCGCTTATCGACCAATTCGCTTAACGACCTGGTGCTAGAAATGGAACTCGGTTGTTAAGTGAGGAGTACATGTCCAAGTAAAGTTGACTCTAACCTGGTGGTGAGTTACCTCAATTTTGAGAGTTTCAGATGAAGCAGAGTGTTGGTTTTCCTGAGGTGCTGAAGGGACTTTTGGTCGCGGAGCAGCAGATTTCTTCTCGGCTGTGGTCTGCACTGAAACCTGTGGCTGATCTACAGTTGGACAGCCAGGATTCGGCTGAGGTATAGGTACAGCAGCAGGCTTTGATTGAGGCGTTGTGGAACTACTCGGCCTCGCCTCAGTTGTAGAAGTTCCAGTCGCCTTTGGGAGACCCGGCGTAGGAGCGACAGTGTCCGGATGAGGTGTGGTTGAAACCTGACTCATCAACGCTGCTTTGGCTGAAACGACAGCCTTCGGTGGAGCTGCGTTACTGACCGTGGCCTTTGGCTTTGTAGCGTTTGCAACAGCGGGCTTTGAGTGCGATGTGCTCGTAACGAGAGACTTCGACTGTGAGGTGGCTGAAACAGGCTTTGAATGATCTGTAGCTACTGAAGTGGGCTTTGATTGACCTGAGATTTGTCCAGGAGGCATCGTCTGAGCTTTATGTTTAATCTGGCTGGTGAGCTGTGAAGTAACAGTGGGTTTCGACTGAGGCAAAGGTTTAGTTTGGGTTGCAGGATTCAATTGGGGTGCAATTTTAGCTTGAGTTTTAGGTATAGACTGAGGAGTAGGCTTAGCTTGAGTTGAGGGTTTGGACTGAATTCTGGGTCCTGTCTGCTGTGTGGGCCTTGGCTGAGGCATTGGCTTTGTTGTAACTACCGGTAATGGGTCATCATCCAGTTCAAAGTCATCAAACGAATACTTAGGCCGAGGCCTGTACGGTTTGTACTCCACCTCAGGCTTTGGCTTCTTGGTTTTCAGTCCGTTGGGCATGGGAGGAGGTACGGCTGGCAGGGTCTTTTTGGCTGACGATCGGGTCACTTTCGGAGCAGGCCCCTGAGTGGGGGTTACTTTAGCAGCTGCAGCCTTGCGGGTTTCTACCTTAGGAGTTTTATCTTCATTAATCTTAGCCTTAGGAGTCTCAGCGTTTGATGTTACAGGCTGAGAGAGCTCCGTCTGAGGGGTCTCAGTCTTGGACAGCTCTGGTTTGGGAGTCACAGACTTTGACAGCTCTGGTTTGGGAGTCACAGACGTGGAGAGATCTGGTTTGGGAGTCACAGCTGTGGCCGCTGCAGTTTTGCTGTATGAGGCAAAGATGGACTGACTGGCTACAGGGGGAGGCTGTGTAGGCATGGGGGCAGGTAAAAATGGATTGGACATTGAAAGGGGAGAGCTAAAATCTATGTCTGAGAACATCATCTGATTCGCTTGATCAGACTTGAGCTTCTTCACACGGGTCCAAGACATTTTCTCCCTCTGGAGTTCTACCTGCCTCAGTCTCTGATAACGCGTCAGCTTCTTTTTTTCGTGCACCTTGAGTGGCACTGTGATCTGGCTGACGAAGAAACGTCTCTTTGGGGGCTCTGGTGCTGGCTTGACTTCAGCTGAACCCGCCGCAGCTAGCTTAGCTGCGGAGGCCTCATCGGCGGGATTTGCTGATGGGGAAGACGCTTCGGGTCCTGCAGGTGTTGGAATGGTCACAGCGCCGTGCGTGTTGCACGGCAGGTTCGGATTCTCCTTCTTACGGGCTTCCATCTTGGCCGCAGCTGCCAGTTTCTCTTCCTCAATCCTCTTTAACAGCATGCTGTCGGTGGCGATATCCTCAGCGATTTCCTCACATAGTGCCAGGAGATTCAGCTGCTGCCGGTTAGCTGCCCTCTTCGATGCTGCAGCTTTCTGCTCAGCCAGCGCTGCCAGGCGGGCCTTGGTTCTGGCCTGTGTATTCATTTCTTGTTTTTTTGGTTTTTCAACAGCAACTGGATCCTTTTTATCATCTGCAGCCTGGACGATGGGTGTGCTGTTGTGCGTTGTGCTTGCAGTGTTTTTCATGGTTTTCTCATGACTTGTCTCCGCGGTCTGTTCGGCAAGAGCAGTGTCTGTTGCTGGCTGGGACTTCTCTATTATTTCAATATCACTGCATGCCTCCTCTTCATTTTCACCCATCTCTTCAACCACAATCTCATGACCAACATCCATGTCAACAACAATCTGCACCTCTCCAGCATCCAAGCAGCCCATAGCATTCTCATCAACATAACTTGCATCTCCAGCAGCTTGTGAAGGTTCGCAAGCTGGAGGTTTCCCAGTCTCGTTCTCTGCGGCACCATTGTCCTTTGTGTCGGATAAAGGCTCCTCACAATGATCCGAGTTGGGATTTACTTGAATGGTTTCTTCCGGTGCTGTAGGTGTTGCATCCACCGCAAGGGTGGCCGCCTGACCGCCACTCCCTTCCTCAGTTGAAGAGGTCAATGTAACCTCTTCCTTCTCCTCGCCTTGCTGTACATCTACCTCGGAATAGAAGCCCCGTGTGTTGCCATTGAAGTTTAAAATGTGCTCAGCCTCCTCACCACCAACGACCAACGACTCTTCTGAATTCTGCCCTGACAGTGAAGTTGGCAGGCCAGACTGTGCCGCTGCTTGGGTCACAATGTCAATGTGGTTATTGCCCTCTGAGACGTTGATTGACTCCAAAATAACATATTCAGAAGAGCTGTCAGGCATGTCTTCTGTTGTGGTTGTCATAGTGATGTGTACAACTTGATTAAGTCCTTCATCCTCCTGCATTTGCACAGAACATTTTGGGGCATCGTCAGACTGTGCAAAGTGGATTTCTTTAGTTCCTTCTCCGACATCTTGTGACTTCTGGTCATCAGTTTTTAAGATGTCGTCGCTGGAGCCAATCACTGTAACTTGTTCTGAGTCCACAGCCTCCTGTTCCATCGGTGAAGAGACAGAGCTATCGGCCACAGTGGTCTTAAGCGTTTCCATATCCATGCCTGCTCGGCTATCTGGGATGCAGCTCAGCTTCCTTTCATCCATAATCTCTTCTGACTGTTGAGTCCGACTAAAACGCATATTTAGCTCAGCAGTAGAGATGAGTGGTGGATCTTGTTTTGCACCTTGCGTCTCTTTGCTCTGAATGCCTGGTAACTTATTGTCCGGCTGCTCCGATTCTGTGTGGACCCCTTCGTCTATGGTGCTCTCTGGGCTACTAATGGCCTCGTAAACTACCTGGCTTTCGTTCACAATGACTTCAGAATGATCAACCTGCTTCATAATTAAGTCAGGTGGGTTTAGGGACGAGGACTCAACGACTCCTTCTTGGCCACAAACAAACCCAATTACTTCATTACTGCTATTTCCTTCTGATGGAGCTGAAGGGTCACCTGCTGAATTGTTAACATCATTGCCAGAGGTAAACATGATGCAGTCTTGGATTTCATGAAGCACTTGAGACACTACCACCTGTTTAGGGAAAGGCTCAGTTTTCTCCTCGTTGAGTACAGTTGCAGCCAATTTCCTTACGACACCCACAGAGATATTAGGCTCTGGCACAACCAAATTTTCATTTCCCTTAAGTTCAGAATTATAAATCAAAATGTGTGCCTTAACATCCTGCACTGTGGCCATAGACTGTTCACTCGGTTCCTTGTCAGCTTGGCTTTCCATTACCTTGGCAGGTACGGGGGTAGACAAACTTTCAGGGGAGGCTGTTGTCTGCATTTCTACATCCCTATCATAAACCTCGCTTTCATTTTCCATGGTTTCAGCTTTTGCAACCAGATTGTTTTTAACCTCTACAGCAACGTCCATGGTGTGTGTGCTGATGTCGTGGTTTCTTCGTTCCCTTGGATGCTCTTTGTTTACTGGGTCATACGTGTGCTCTGTTGTTCTTGTGCTCTGCATGTCCTTGTCAAGCTCACCTTCGGGTACAGTGGCACATTCAGAGATAACTTTGTCTTCATTTTCACTACTTACTGACCTCTTAATCAGTTGATGTTTTGGCACTTCCACAGATTTTTCAGTATTGCTGTTGGCCTGAAGCGCCTTCTGTTTATGCACACACATCACCTGTGTTGTTGTCTGAGTCTCCATAACCGTGTCTATTTGACCCTCCTGGACATTGCCACATTCAGAGATGACCTTAAGTTGACCTTCGACCCTTTGAGAATTTGGAATCAATGAATATTGCAGCACTGGATCAGACATCTGCTGAAATGCTGTTGTGGTCTGCATTTCTGTGTCTAGCTTGGTGTTCTGGACAACACAACACTCAGACATATCCTTGTCTTTAATTTCATTCCCTTCAGAATTTGTAGCCCGTATTTGAAACTCTGCAGGTTCAACATGCGTGTCCAAACTGCTATCAACATGGTTCTCTTGGTTCCATGCATCCTCTGTTTGGAATGGGTCAGACGTCACATGATGTGCTGTGCAATCCATCTTAACATTTGGTCCAGTCTCCGGTTCAGCGACGCATTCAGTGATTACTTCATCTTCTTTTCCCTTACTGTCAGAATTAATAACCATTAAGTGTTGTGAGACTTTAGAGACATACATCCTGTCATCCTTCATTTTCTTAGCTCCCCGGTGTTCAACGTCCTTTTCGTGTACAGCATCAATTCTCTGCTCAGACATTACAGAATTCAGGTTTGTGCCAAGCTCATTCTGATGCTCTGTGACACATTTCTCCAAGATAGACTCGTCTCCTTGTTCTTTATTGTCAGAATGTTTTGGAACTTCATTAGGTACAGATCTGTGTGTATGGTCATGAATTTCCAGAGCTGTACAGCATTCAGTATCTCCTTTAGGTTCAGACACTGACGTCTGACGTGACATCGCTGCTGAATCCAGGACTGTGTCTTGTTTAGTATGTTGTTTGGGGATAACCTTGTCTTCTTTTTGATCACTGTCACAGTTAGTAACTGTTGGAATGAGTGGAATATCAGCAGATCTATCTGCACATTTATTATCAACTTTCTGGGGATATTTGTCTTGTATGCCACCTGTGGGTGCTGGGTCACACATCTCACCCACTGAAAAATCCATTTTTACATCAAGCTGAGTCTCCCCTGTCGTGACAGTTTCAGCGATAACCGCGACAGTTTCCTCATTAGCTCCAGAATTGGCAACCATCACTTGTTCTGGAACTTCCGTAGACGTAGCTCTTCTCTGTGCATCTTGGTGTTCCATGTCCTCTATAGCTACTGTGTCGGGCATCGCCTCTGTTCTGGAATGCATATTCATCTGTGGTTGAGTCTCTTGAACAGTGACATGTTCAGAGTTAACCCTCTCTTCCTTATCTCCAGGATTTGTGGTGGATATGTGTTCTGAAATGTCAATGGGTCTAACTGTTCTGTTGTTACTGGCCACCTGGTTCTCCTGGTGCTGTGTGTTTACTGTGGTTACAGAGTCACATATCTCCTCCGACGCTGTGGGATTAGAGTGTGGTTGAACCTCTTGTTCAGAGCTAACCTCACCTTCCATGTTCACACTGTCCGAATTTGTAAACAACACACATTGTTGAACTTT
This sequence comes from Zeus faber, assembly GCF_960531495.2. Lineage (NCBI taxonomy): Eukaryota > Metazoa > Chordata > Actinopteri > Zeiformes > Zeidae > Zeus > Zeus faber. Next base: position 2,852,383 of record NC_137206.1, on the reverse strand, counting down.
ATCAGATATATCCATACTGGTTTCATTAATTCCCTGGTTCTCCTTGTGTTTGGCTTCAGAGACTGAGGTCTGACGTGACATCGCCGCAGAATCCAGGACTGTGTCTTGTTTAGTATGTTGTTTGGGGATAACCTTGTCTTCTTTTTGATCACTGTCCCGGTTAGTTACTGTTAGAATAAGTGGAATATCAGCAGATCTATCTGCACATTCATCATCAACTTTCTGGGGATATTTGTCTTGTATGCCACCTGTGGGTGCTGGGTCACACATCTCCTCACCCACTGAAAAATCCATTTTTACATCAAGCTGAGTCTCCCCTGTCGTCATAGTTTCAGCGATAACCGCGACAGTTTCTTCATTAATATCAGACTTGGTAACCATCACTTGTTCTTGAACTTCAGTAGATGTAGCTCTGCCAGAGTCCTCAATTCTCTGTGCATCTTGGTGTTCCATGTCCTCTAGTGCTACTGTGTCGGGCATCGCCTCTGTTCTGGAATGCATATTCATCTGTGGTTGAGTCTCTTGAACAGTGACATGTTCTGAGTTAACCCTCTCTTCCTTATCTCCAGGATTTGTGGTGGATATGTGTTCTGAAATGTCAATGGGTCTAACTGTGCTGTCGTTACTGGCCACCTGGTTCTCCTGGTGCTGTGTGTTTACTGTGGTTACAGAGTCACATATCTCCTCCGACGCTGTGGGATTAGAGTGTGGTTGAACCTCTTGTTCAGAGCTAACCTCACCTTCCATGTTCACACTGTCCGAATTTGTAAACAACACACATTGTGGAACTTTATGAGATATTTCTGTACTGGTTTCATTAATTCCCTGGTTCTCCGTGTGTTTAGGTTCAGACACTGACGTCTGACGTGACATCGCTGCAGAATCCAGGACTGTGTCTTGTTTAGTATGTTGTTTGGGGATAACCTTGTCTTCTTTTTGATCACTGTCACAGTAAGTAACTGTTGGAATGAGTGGACTATCAGCAGATCTATCTGCGCATTCATTAGCAACTTTCTGGAGATATTTGTCTTGTATGCCACCTGTGGGTGCTGGGTCACACATCTCACCCACTGAAAAATCAATTTTTACATCAAGCTGAGTCTCCCCTGTCGTGACGGTTTCAGCGATAACCGCGACAGTTTCTTCATTAGTATCAGACTTGGTAACCATCACTTGTTCTTGAACTTCAGTAGACGTAGCTCTGCCAGAGTCCTCAACTCTCTGTGCGTCTTGGTGTTCCATGTCCTCTATAGCTACTGTGTCAGGCATCGCCTCTGTTCTGGAATGCATATTCATCTGTGGTGGATTCTCTTGAACAGTGACATGCTCAGATTTGACCCTCTCTTCCTTATCTCCAGGATTTGTAGTGGATATGTGTTCTGAAATGTCAATGGGTCTAACCTTGCTGTCGTTACTGGCCACCTGGTTCTCCTGGTGTTGTGTGTTTACTGTGGTTACAGAGTCACATATCTCCTCTGACGCTGTGGAGGAGGAGTCTGGTTGAACCTCTTGTTCAGAGCCAACCTCACCTTCCATGTCCAAATTCTTATATGACAGGCGTTGTTTAACTTCATCAGATACATCCATACTGGTTTCATTAATTCCCTGGTTTTCCTTGTGTTCCGTGTCTGGCTTAGACATTGCTAATGTTGCCGTGGATTCCATTTCCATTTCAGTCATAACTTTTTCCTTACTGTCAGAACCTGCAACCGTTAGATGCGTTGGAATGCCCACAGATAAGTCTATCACTGTAGTGTTAACAACTCTCTGGGTCTCCTTTGGTTGCATATCCTCTGTAGTTAGTTGTCGATCACGCTCCCATATTCCTGCAGAATTCACATCTAGTTGCCTCTTTACACATTCAGAGGTAACATTGTCCACTTTTACCTGACAGTCGAAATTTGCAACCATCACAGGTTCTGAAACTTTATTCGACAAATATGTACCACCATCGCTGGTCTTCTGAGTCTCCGGCTGTGGAACGTCCACTGTTTTAGAATCGTATGTAACGTTTACATTTTCTGAAACTTTAACATATAAATCCGTACTGTCATTAACAACTTTCTGGTTCCGATGCTCTGGCTGTATGTGTTGAATTTCCTGGTGCCCTGCGTCCTCTAGATGCAGCTCTGGACGCACTGGGTCTGGCATCTCCTCTGGAATTAATGTCGATTCCAGGTTTGTATTAAGCTGAGTCTCTTGTGCACAGACTGAGATAATTTTTCCTTTTTTCCAATCACTTTCCATGTAGTCTCTTCTTTTTGTTACATCTGAGTGGCAGCTGGACGCGTTGTCATTCGCCTCTCGAATGTCTGGGCCCTGTTTTGCCATGGCAGAGCATTGTGGTGCAGAGGGCTCACCAGAGACAGGATGGACTTCATCCCTTCCACATGCTCCAGACTCACTGCTCAGGCTCACCACTTTCGTGTCTCGTTCACCAGAAGTGATTGATGAATCTCCCACCCCTGGGGCCAAGGGGTTTTTCAAAATTTGTTTGGTTGTTGTCGTCGCCTTCTGTGTATGATGCTCCATCCCTGTGTCTCTTTGCAGATCTGTAACTTGTGTTGTGTCTGCGGCTCCCCGCCTTTCAAGGCGTACTAACTCGGTTCCAGACTGTAAAGCTGGCTCCAACTCTCCCAGGAAAGGGTCCTGCGTTTCCACGACTCGTCTTTCCTCAGCTTCAACTCTGCCTTCACAACAAGGATTCACTTCCCCAGTGAGTCTATGTGTCATTTCTGCTGATGAAGGTGATGATTTATCATCATCCTCTGGCTTGTGGTTGTGCAGCTCAACGACATATCCTAGATGATCGCTGCCTTCACGTGCCTCGGGCTGATCCTCACACGTAACCATGGGTTTCTCGCCCCCCTCAACTGAGTCTAATCTTTGCTTCGATGACGCCAGATTTTCACTCTCCACATGTTCTGGGCACCCTGGCTCTGCCAGCGACTTTGTAAATTCCTTATTGCCATTTTCTTCAGCTGTACGCTCCATTTGTTGCCCCACGTTCACATTTTGTGTTACAGAGTCCGGTGTTGCAGTTAGTGACGGTAGTGGTGGATTATCTGCGTGTTCACTCCTTTCTGGTGCAGCGGCAGACACTTCAAATGCCTTATTCTCACCATCCACACCTTCACACGCATTCTGAATACCTGGAGATGCTGTGACTCTACCATAGTTGTGATCTATCTGTATAGGTAATGGGGGGGAGGCAGACTCCCCCTGGCTAGTCACCTGCTGGTCAGGCAGTAACTCTGTAGCACTGCGCTTGGCTCGGTTTGAGTATTTTCTGATGCAGCGAGACTTGTCTGCGTCGTCCCTCATTTTAAAGAGGTCCACCTTGCTACCATCACTACTAGACTCGTCATCCGATTCTGTGGAAGTTGTTCTAGAGAGGCTGGCTGGTCTCTTCAAGGAAGCTTTGGAGTTGGTGTCCTGCGTGGACACCGTTCCAGAGGAGGCACTTGCGGCTTTTAAGAGCTTGGCTTTTTTAGCAGGCGGATCGGACGGCATGTCGGCCGACTCTTTCTGAGAAGAGGTCTGCTTGGATTCATTGCAAAAAGACTTAGCTGGTTTTTCATCTTCTGGAGCTACAGTTGACTCTTTTTTCTTGGTTCGTGGAGATACCGCCCTCTCCGGTAGATCCTGTGTGTTGTGGCAGCTATTCTCGGCAGCTGGTGCGGGTTCAGATGACGCAGCCACCTCATCGTCATCCAACTTCATCATCTTGGCTTGGGGACTGTGAGAAGACGAGCTTCTCTTTGGGGCTGGCATCCTGCCAAACATAAAAACAATTTGGCATGAAAATATAAACGTGGACTTGACCGGGTACCACCGGTACATATTATCTGTTTAGCGTTATGGAATTGTTCTGACTAGGGATGGGCATTCTTAGTCGACTAATCAATAAGTCAACTCGGGCACTGACATTGACTAGCTGATATCAATAATTACAGACTTGTTTTTTTAATAACGTGGCCGAGAAACTATTCATGATTGTTTCTGCCCGGACCCTAATAGGTGTAGAACACACATCACATTACAACGGCAGTGGACAGCTAGGTGGGTGGAGCGGGGAGATAGAAACTACCTGCAGGTTTACAAAGAAGAAAGTGTTTGGAAATGAGAGAATGACGGCAGTCGTATGGAGTGAGGTGTGGCATTATTTTACCCAAACTGAGAACAAAAGAGTGCACGTTGTGTGGGATGAAGCTGTCTGACCACGGTTCTTCTAGTGTGATACAGAGTCATTTGCAACTTCGGCACCAAAGTATTAAACTGAAAGACAAAGTAGACGATCAACAGAAAGACTGATTATGACTGATTTAAACGCAAATGTGATAACAGCCGAAAATAATCAATCAAGTTTTGTTTGGTCACTGGAGCACTTGGCCTATTTGGAAAAATAAAAGAATAATTATAAATAGCACCTGTTGTCATTATATTTATGTACTGGTCACTTTGTTTCATGGAAGTTATGTGCGATTAATAGTCTATGTTGGGGGGCCGGGGGTGATGATGTCGCAACAAGTCGACTGAAATTCTTGTTACAAAACAAGACCACAAAACAAATGAAAATGCCCATCCTTATTTCTGACATTCAGCAAGTTTTCAGGCTATCTTTTTTCGCCATTGACACGTGGGATCACACTCTAAGCTGTTTAATGCAAAATACATTTTTAGTTATTAATAAATGATGGCTTGGTTTATGTTTTAAGCTGGAATTAGGGTATCGGATTTATGTCTGACATTAACACAAATAAATCTTAGTTAACCCTAGAGAACATGAGAACGTGCACAATTTCCTACTTTGGACAGCGCATGAATTGTTGATACAGAGGTTTATTAATATTATTGATTATTATCGCCAATTGGTCATGACGAGTGCTGCTGTAACCCCACACATTTCCACCGGGAATTAATAAAGTATTTATCTATCTATCCATCTGAACACATATCTATCCATCGATATTGTCTGGAAGCATATGAGTAGATTTCGCAGGGGATACCCTCAATATTTAGAACACGTGCATTTGTCCCCCCATAAAAAAAAAACATTGGTGCCTGAATTTTGTGTTTTCTTTTACAAAAATAAATACATTTCCACCGTAAATTGATGCAGAAAGGGCACACATTGGTGCATAAACAAACCGCCAGAGTGCAGGAAACCAAGTGGTGGATGCCCTAATTTTCCTGGGGTGGGGGGGGGGGGGACCCCGGAACCCCTGCTTAAGGTGCCCCCCCCGGGGCCCCCGATGTCCAAACGAAACCCACGCCCCTGTGCAGGAGCCCTAGTAGCGGTAAACGAGGACGGGCTCCTCGGTAAATCAGCGGCAACACTGTGACGCCGCTGAGTGGCTGGTCAGTTAGCTAGCTTGGCGCGGCTAACGGGCTAGCTGGAAGTCAACAGATCGCCGCTAGCGCCAGCTTCGCCATTACGTCAACCGAGCGGCGGCGGGCCACGGCGCCGTGCGTGGCGGCGGATCCCCGCCGGTTAAAATGTTCGCGGAACGGAAGATTAGAGACGCGCGTCGGTGGAACTCACTTGGATGTTTTCTTCACCGACAGCTCTGCCTGTGTCTGTGTGTGTGTGTGTGTGTGTGTGTGTGTGTTTTCTCTTTTCCCGTGAATAAAAAAATGAACTGTACTTCCGGGGGCAGGCGGCGGAAGTGGCGTCACGACCGTGTCGACGGCAACATTGTTTTTTATTAAATTTGATGTTATTTTATTTAACCTCATTTTAGGGGAACGCGCACTGAGGGTTCAGGAAAAAAAACTGGCAGCAATAAAATTCCAAATCAAATAAGAATAAATAATAAATGATATCCGAAGCCAAGTTGTATCAGGATAAATACTTGACATCAGTGTGTTTACGTCACTAAACTATCATTCTGTCCATTCAAATGAGGTAAACACTAAAAAAGAATAATACACGAATATCTATTGTAATAATATGCTAATCTATTAGATTTACATTTTATTAAGACTGTTCCATCACGGTTTACTATAAGAAATATGTTTTTATATTAAATATTCCATCCATACTTATTTTAATTGGCATTCATGTTTGCATATACGTTCACTTTACAATAATAAACATGAAATAAAACAGACATTTTTAAGTTAAACAAACTGTCATGGGTACGATCATGTGTAAATGTCTATACTATGGCAGTATTGCACAGTATGATACGAGGCCTCACAGGCCAGGTTCTGGACACCAGCAGCATTTGGTTGGACCATAGTGCCAAAGCGGCACTTCACAGATAACCGGTTGCACGGTTATTGATCGATGTGAGCACCCGGGAAAGACCCTGGACTTGCTCCTTGTTTTGGCCCCGATGGCTCCGTGGAGCTTTCGGGGCAGGAGGGCTCAGCAGAGGGGCCGGTTATCTAATGGGCGCTGCCCACACCCTGGCCCTGGAGGTGAAGAGGCCTGCTGGCAGTGATGGAAGAGGAGAATCTGAATGCGACTGGACCATCACTCCCTGAGGCAGTATGTTTTTTTTTTTTTTTTTACATGTATGTTTGATATGTAACACAAAAAAGAGCGTTGAGGCACAAAGTATAGTAATGTTTAGGTAATAAGAAATGATAACGTGTCACAATTTGTCACTCCACATTTTAGTTGCCTGACAGGGCAGCGTTCTTATTGGCAATGACTAACGACCAGATCCATTTCATTTGGCAGCATTTTAATATTCAACTTGAAGACCTTTCATCACTAAGTTAAGTTAACAGAGTAAAGCACAAGCAGAAAGAACATATATTACACTATGCAGCCTTTAGACATAGTACACAGTTCAGCGAGGGAGGGAATGTGATATCCATTGATCCAGGTTCCACACGGTGAAGGCCCAAGTTAAAGCAACAGTAATGACATCAGAAAGCGTGTACGTGGGCGGTCATTTCTTCATCTCCAGGATTCCACTTCCAGGCCCTCGTCTCTTCGCACTGCAAATGTTACAGAACTGGACTCCGGGAATCTGCAGGAGCACAAGAGGAGAAGGTCACATTCCCAGAAAACAACCTTGGTCGGAGTTCAGTCGAGGTTTAGGTCAGAGTGAGAGATGAGGCAACACAGAACATGGGCTACAAGCGCATGAGGCATTTATTTTTTACTTTGTAGAAAACTACAGAGCCTTGTGACTTTCATATCCTATATTTTCTTCTAATAACCACAGGTGCAAATAGATACTCATCTTAAAGATAGTTTTTAAACAGCAGCTCTGCTTTGTTTTCAGTTCAGTACATTGTTGGTTTGCTCTCTCAAAAGTCAAGATGACATTTAAAAAACTATGCTATCTTATTAACAATAATAACTTTATTTTTATAGCACCTTTCATACACAAAATGCAACTCAAAGTACTTTTCATTAATAGAAGGCCATCAAATGGTAATAGTCATAATTAAATAAAAAAAAGCCAGAAAAAAAGTCTGTTTTAGCATCTATTCGTTTTTAATAACTAATAGTTTGAAATCGTAAACAGTACCAGTGCACAGGAGTCAGTACCAGTACACAGCAGAGTCAGTTCTAGTACACAGCAGAGTCAGTACCAGTGCACAGCAGAGTCTATTCCAGTACACAGCAGAGTCAGTACCAGTACATGGCAGAGTCAGTACCAGTGCACAGCAGTCAGTACCAGTACACAGCAGTCAATTCCAGTACCCAGCAGAGTATGTACCACTACACAGCAGAGTCAGTACCAGTGCACAGCAGAGTCAGTTCCAGTACACAACAGAGTCAGTTCCAGTACACAACAGAGTCAGTACCAGTACACAGCAGAGTCAGTACCAGTGCACAGCATGGTACTTCTAGGAAAGGAAAGCCTGGGGTCAGTACGTACTATTCCCGGAGATGGTAAACACTCTTTGTGGAACATGTGTCTGCAGTGGAACACCACCACGCTGAAGGACTTGGCCATGTCTGGAACACAACAACAACAACAACAACAAAATTGTATCAACAATGGTGTAAGGAGTCCGTCATCCTGTGTAACGGTGCAGGTTTCACACAGAACCCACCTGATGGTAAAATGGTTGTATGACAGGATTCACAGATGTTCTCCTCTGCAACAAAACCAACAGGAACAAATTCATTTCACAAGGTGCTGACATCACACTTTTAAGGTCATTGTTCTGGTATTGGAGATGGGAACTTCTACTCTGAAATGCTGAAAACTGCTGCTGCACGCTCTGTTTAACATTTTTTTATTTTACATTTCACAATTTACTTTCAGGATATTGTCTGTTGAATACAGACAGTGCTTGTCATTCAGAAAACATGGACCATGGGAAAAAAGCTGAAATGATGGTGTGCAGACGCCTGTATCCATTTAAAAGTTAGAATCTTCTACATTTTGCCATATTTGCAATCAGTTTTCAAACGTAATGAAGTTGAATATGTTTGAATATCTCCTCCTTGGGTGACTGAGCACCGTACTGACACTAAAAAAATCCCCGTTGGTCATCTCCAGTGTCTGCATCCAAACTACACCCACCGTCCATGCGCACGCCCCTCATCTGCGTCCTGTGCATCTTCTGCAGCAGCGACAGGGAATCGGCCACCAGGATCTTCTTGCAGCCTTCTCTCAGCAAAATCTGACAGAAAACAGCACAGATACAGATACAGATACCAGCAAAGTACTGTTAAGGCAAGGGATCCAGAGTCAACCTGAGATGTGAAAGGTATCTGGTGCTTCACGACCAAATTGTTTGGCTCATCCAAATGGTCCGCAGGGGTCGAAACGGGAGTCAGAATGACGACGTGGGGACGTGGGCTGCTTTCACACATGCACTCTAGACACTGTCCAGATAATGTCCTGACCTGATTATCCGAACAATCCCGAGATCAGACGCGTTTACACCACCTGGAAATAATCTGTTTGGTTTGGACGAGGCGGCTGAGGCTGGGTGGAGCCTGCAGGAGGCAGGACGTGACTCAATGACGCTGCAGAGTTTTACAGCACACCCAAATGGGAGACCATGCTACAGACTTTTTTTGCGTTGATACTCCATGTTTTTGGACGCAATATAAACGAGAGTAGAAAGGAATAATGAAGAAAGCAGAAAGGAGTAGGCAGCAGCTATGCTCCATGCACAAAGATCCACACGATGATAAACAACTGACGCATGATGGAGACGTCATCAACAAGTTCAAGTTCAAGAGATTATTTGTCACATACATATACATACGTTCATACATATATGCAGTGAAATGTCATGACACCCGGTGATTACTCACAATAAGCTCTATAAATACTAAAAAATACCAAAATGTGCGTAATCGACACAAGGTGCTCGCGCAGGCAGCCGCAAGGGGAGGCGCCACAATCGCGATTCTGGGTCCTATAATTATATAATAGAATTAATTGACTGTGTTGTATTAAATATACATTTAAATCCTCCTAAAAGTAATTTTAAATAGCATTACATTATTTAATCTTACAACCAGACAGAGAATGCAGTGCAAGGAAAACATACTTGAAGAAAACACAATCAGCTACAATACTCAGGTATGCTGTGGCCTTTAAACCATGCTCAGTTGGTACTAAGGGACCCAAAGTGTGCCAAGAAAATATCCTCCACACCATTACATCACCAGTGTGAACCCTAACCCTAACCCTCAAGGCAGGATTGATCCATGCTTTCAGTTCTTTACGCTAAATTCTGACCCTACCATCTAAATGTTGCAGCAACGTTTTTCCAATCTTCAATTGTCCATTTTTGGTGAGCCTGTGCAAATTGTAGCCTCAGTTTCCTGTTATTAGCTGACAGGAGTGGCACGCCCACTCGCTCACCTGTGAATGCTCCGGACAATCACCTGCTCTGTTCACACATACCGCTCAATCGGACATTACACAGACTTTGTACACAGGTGCTGGCTGGGTAAAGTCCGGGTCAAATGATTCAGATATTTGTGCGTTCACACACACAGCTCATCCTGGTAATGTCCGGATCATTTCAGGGTTGCAGTGCATGTGTGGAAGCAGCTTTAGAATTCAGTTTAGACCGATCTAGATACATTCCTGCACAGATTGGACCACTGTTATATAGTTATTGATCGCAATTAAAATGTCTTTGCTGATCGAGAAGGAATGATACAATGTTTAGGAAACCAAGATACTGTAAGTGCAGAACATTTGTTTATCTCCATGATCAGTGAATGCCTGGATGTTCACTGGCTCTACCTTAAATAATCAAATTTTACAATGGACTTGTTCAGAGTGGTTCCCAAACCCTTCTCCTGCCAACGACCCAAAAACCCGTTCCCCTCACCTTGCCAAAACACCCATTTTACAGACCAAAAGAAAATATTTGTGTAAAAAAATATATATATAACATAAAAAATAAAAAATAACAGCAAAAGATCAGCTTATTACTACTTATTTCTCAGCCTCAAGTTGGTTTTCCTGGGAGATTTTCTTTGTCTGGGTGGGGGTTTAAGGCCTCCCACACCCCCTCCCACCCTGAACAGCCCTGGCCTAGACCTCCAGTTGGGATCAGACAGTGATGCGGAAATGCAGCTCGGACCTGCAGGTTGTAGTCCTGCAGGATCTTCACCAGAGAGTCTCTCAGGTTCGGGATCTCCATTCCCTCTTTGATGCGATGGATCAGCAGGATGGGATCCACGTGGGTCCCAATGTTGTTCAGGAGGCCTGTGATGAAGGCTAGAGACAGAGGAAGAGAGGGAGAGAGAGAGAGAGAGAGAGAGAGAGAGAGAGAGAGAGAGAGAGAGAGAGAGAGAGAGTTTAAAGGTCCCATGAAATGAAAGATATATTTACTATAGATATACAGTATATATTTAAGATATATTTATACCAAAACGTTTATATTTTTGTGTAAAATAATACTTTTCCCACAGGAACTACTGATTGTGGGAAGGTGTTTGAGGATGAGAGCGGGACGCACGGGGCTTGTCGATTGAGTAGGAGATGAGGTCCTCCCACAGCTCGGCGTCGTCCTGCTCCTTGGCGAACTCGATGGCCTTGTCCACGTCTCCCAGCTCCTCCATGATCATCTGCAGCGCCCGCCGGCAGTTCCCCATGCGGCCTGGGTGGGGGACGCCATGTTGGATCAGTGTCCATTTGTTAGCAGGGATGAAGCGAAGCACCGGCGGTTCAGCACTTACTGAGCAGGAAGACAGTCTCCTCCACAAAGTTCCTCTGCTGGCAGATCTCGAGAGCCTGGAAAGGATGACATCAAGTAGATAAAACAATGAGAAAGTATATAAAAGTACTTAAAAGTACTATGCGCTGTTGTCACGTGCTATGCTGTCGTACCTTTTCCAGCGGGCAGTGCGTGCTGTCTCTGAGGAACGGCAGCAGATTGGGTCGGTCGTACTCGGCGTACAGGCCGATCTGTCTCTCGTGGTACTTCTGGCCCTTGTGGTGGTCTCGCTTGAACAGTTTGTGGAGGTACTGAGGGGAAAGGAGTCAGGACGGGTGAGGAAGCTGGGAGTGTGTTGAGTTTCAGTGAAGAAGCTTTCTGCCCCGTCCCAGCGACTCAACCCACCACGTGCAGCAGCTCCGGTCGGTCTGCGAGTTCTTCCACCACTCTGTCCGTCTGCAGCACAGACAGTGTTGTTACAGTTTTTAATGGGAAACGCTGAACACTGAAGACGGCACCATCCGCTAAATTGGCCGATTATTGACCGTTATCCGATGGTGGATTTACTTTTTTTTTTTTTTTTTTTTTTTAACCTGTGCTGTCAGCATGCTGGGCATACAACACAGAGCATTTTTTTTATGGCTTAAAAAGTTACAGTTAATTAGGTCCAGGAAAACTGGAACTACGTATGGCAGCAAATGAGGGAGGAAAGGAGAGGAACGCAACCAGGAGTGTGCTGGGGTGCATTTGAAGCAGGTGTGGTGGTGTGTGCATGTGTGATGGGACCGCCTGTGTGTGTGTGTGTGTGTGTGTGTGTGTGTGTGTGTGTGTGTGTGTGTGTGTGTGTGTATGTGTGTATAAGATGTCTACCGATGTTGTGTACATGTCTTATCCCCATTGGCATCGCTGTAGAAGGTTGGTATTATGTGACGGCGCCTCCAAGCAGCGGAAGGGGCCCCGAAGCCCCCCTGAACTCCGAAGCCCTGTGGACACCCTACGGCTGCAGGAAACCCCCTAGTACCCTGCCCTGCGGCCACAGAAGCCCCCCGGGCCCCGAGAGAAGCCAGAGGGCCATGGAGAAACCCCCAAGCCCGGCCCCGAGGAGCATGACCCAGTCCCAGGGAGCATGAGGAGACCCCCCACCCCAGGGGCGCACATGTACAACTAACCCCCAGGTGCAGGCACAAGACGCAGCCACTGGCACACAACCCGGACCACAGGCGCAAGGCCCGCGGTCCCAGATCCCGGCCCCACAGCGACAGACCGACACAGCGTCTGAGCCGCCTGCCCTGCGGGCGAGCTGGCAGAACCCCCGTGCCCACCCACGCCCCGCACAAGGGGGGGGCCCGCCCCACCGCAGCTGACCAGACGCCCGGCCCGGCGTGAGTGCCAAGTGCCCATACAAGTAGCAGCGTGTGCCCAGCGCGGGGCACCTCGATGTTGACTGCCCCCCAGCCAACCACGCCCCCACACTGACCCGGCAGCGACCGGCCACCCCGGAAAAACCTCAGTGCTCAATGTGTGCTGTTGGTAATTGCAATTAAAATTGCGCGGTTGTGGGGGGGTGCGAGTCCTTCAGGCAAGTTGAACCCGAATCACTCGCACCCCTCCTGTCCCGCAGACCCTGGCCCAATGGAGTGTTGTTCGGAGTAGGATTGGTGTGCGAGTGTATGTGTTCTAAGCTAATGTGAGTGGGATTAAAATTTCCGACAGTGGATTTTCATGTGGTGTTTAATAAAAGATTCAAAAATCTCTATAAAAAAGAAAACAATCCAGGCACACCAGGAAGACTGTACATACCGATATTTTGTCTTCGTTATCCAGAAGCATGTCGACAGCTTTCTGAAAACACAAATGAATCAAAACAATTATTCAGCCTGAATTTTCATTTTTTTTGCCAATTTATGACATTTTTCTCATAGCGAATGGTTTAACGTGCGAGTTTGATGAAAGTAAAAACTCTGAGAACCAGAACTCTCATGATCTTTGGTAAAATGGCAACAAGTAATCACATCACATCAATGATTTAACGTTTTAATACAAATCAATCAACACTTTAAGAACTTGTAAGTCTGGTTTACATCTTTATCAAAATCCATGAGCAGCACAATCTTGTCCTCGATGGAGGAGAACAGGTTGTGTTTGTGGATCAGCTGGTAGACGTCTCTGTGCCGAAGTCTCAGGTAGATCTCCAACGCTCGGTCGTAGCGCTGGTCGTACGTGTACCTGCCAGAGCATGGACGCAAAATGGATCCATCAACCAATCTGATCACATCCGGTGTGACTTCACTACACCTCAGGTCTCCTCATTTGAATAAAAAAAACATATATTTAGAATCTTCTAAGATGGTATTTCAAAATACAAACAGATATCTGCTCATATGCCAAATACAACAGTATTTAGCTGAAGTGTTTTGGAGGTTATGTTAAACATTACATAGAAACGACCTTGAAACGTAAAAGGGATAAAACACTGGCAACCCCCCCCCCCCCAAGGTACATATATATTTTTATACTGCCCATTAATAACCGCAAAATGAGTGACAAAAAAAGTTGCAGCGACCTTCATTTCACGTTTCCGTTCAGTTTTATGTCGCTTGTTCTTTTGAACAACAAAAAAACGTGAGTTAAACTCTTCTTAAAGGTAAACTTTTCTATTGCCGCGCTCCCCTTGAGGCCCTCTCCACGTCGCTCGCCATCTCCACTGATCTGCGTTTCCACTCACAGCTCTGCCAGCGTGGTGAGCAGCGTGCTGTTGGTCGGGTCCTTCTTCAGGTGGTCGCTGACGGCCTGAACGATGGCCATGTTGTTGTAAAGCTCCCCAGGCCATTCTCGGATCAACGTGGCAAAACCCTTTTTGGCCAAGCGGGGGGGGGGAGGGGGCAGAGGTCAGAGGTCAGCATCATGTGACACCGGTCAGTTCCTGCACTGATTTATATAAAAAGCCAATACGCATCGTTTGGAATTTTCACACAGAAGATTGCGACGGTCGACGCACCTCGTAGTCAGTTTTGAGAAAGTCGTGCAGGATCATTTCGTAGATGCCAGGGCGAAGACGCAGGTCTCCTCGGGGGAGGTACTGACTGATCGCCTGGTGTGGAGACAGCAACAGAAAGGGGAGGAGTCACAAAACTGATATGAGTTTCAAGAAATGGAAAATATAACTGCAGTCTCATATTTAAACTTATCTCAGTTGTGGTGAATATTCTTAAAGTGAACCATCTCACCTTTAACCGGCCAATGGTCTTGAAGCGGTACACTTCGTTCTCCCATAATTCCATGTTTTTGCCGAGGACTTTTTGACACTTTCTGAAGTGGAAGAATTTTGAATTGGACTGTTATGAATTTCCCAGCAGTTTAAACAATTAAAAAATGCAGAGTTTGAAGAGGCAATAAATAATATTTGTTTGTTAAAAAATGTCGCACTTAATGATAAACAGCCATCAATGTATCTGCGTTATCCATGTACTCCTTTGCTATGCTCTTTCCCTTGTTGGTAGCGGGGTCCGCCTTTCCCGACAAGAATACAAAAATTGGGCGCAAGAAGTGAAAGGCAGCTACACACAACTAATTGTGGTCAGGAAAAAAACCCCAATGTGACATAAATGACAAAACAATCCGGCTGTAATGCCGTATTCTTCCCATAAAGCTCGTCTTGCGTGGCTGCGTACCTGGCGGCGGTGTCGTAGTCTCCCTTCTCCACCAGGTGGTTGATGTACGCCATTCCAATTTTCTGAACTTCGTGGCGCTTGATGTTCTTGAAGCTGATCTCTGCAGCCATCAGCGCCTCCTGTGAAGAGTTAGACAAGGTTGACAGAACATTAAGACTTAACCTTTCGGAGGCACCGGTATACCAGAACCTTTCAAGACGTTCTGAGAGCAAAAAGCAAAATCAAAGACACAATATTGAGCCTGAGTTTACAATTTTGTAAGTTCAATGAGAGTTTGTAGAGTCTTAGCCCAAATTCAGATCAGATCAGATGAACCATGACAAAAGCAGTTAACATATCAAAACTATTTTCTTGTTTTTTTTTTTAAGCCTTAACAGGTTCCTCTAATCTTTAAAATATATAAGTATAACTGATTCATGCTTATATGCCCATCTGGCAATTTATAATTATTTTTGGGGGGCAAAAGCCAAAAGAAAACAAACAAAAAATATTGTTATTCAATGAAAGAATACAGCAGATTTATATCAGAAGAGTTTGCAATAACGTCTGCTTTTAATATGGTAAAAGGTTTATATCTGCATGACATGGCAAATACAGCCTGTGCAAATAACCCATAAATTTCCATTTTATCCGCATATATTCCCATTAATTCCACTTAATTCCCATGTTTCCACTTCCTTTGCATATTCCTGAAAGTTTGCGACCCTCAAGCCAACATGCTCAAACTGTCCACGCCGCATCTAACTTCTCTACACAAACTGCACATCATTTTAAATTCCTGAGACTCTCTCTCCTATTTCCTGTGTACTCCTACGGACTGGAGGGTCAGGAAAGGCTTCAGAGGTCACAACAACACTGACCTCGTACTTCTTCTTCTCCAGCAGCCAGTCGATGTGGTCGTCCTGGTCCCGCTCCTTCGCCACAACGATGTCTTTGGGACTGATGATGTAGAAGAGTGACTCTCCCTCTGAATGCTCTGTGCAGGACACACACACACACACACACACCCACACCCACACCCACACACACTTATTTTTAGTTCACACTGCAGTAACTCCTGCTGTAATTTCTTGCATGAAATATTGATCCTTATTGAAGACAGTGATTCATTGGCTGAAGTGGATCCTGTTTATTGATCTGGGCTCATGTGTAATGAAATCAGTGACGAGTGCAGCGTTTGTCACATTTTGCGGGGGGGTTGGGGGTCTATTCAACTTGGAAAACATTTTATTCAATAGAAAAAAATAAATCTAATATGAACGAAAATAAAATAAAGCGCAACTTCCTGTTTCTAGTCACGTTTCTTATGTTGGTGTGGATGGAGCAAAAAAGGCTGACTTGTGGAAGTGAAAAAGAGTCAAACCCCTGAAAAACCTGATCAACAACCCTTTCAGATCAGTCTGACTATATTGTGAGTTCATAGTAGTACAATGGAAACGTAACGGAAATGGTGTTTTTTTTAATCCCCTTCTATCATCTCACCCAGTCTATAATCCCGACACTCGTTGTCCTGGAAGTTGCGGACGGTCAGCGCGTCGGAGGAGATTTCCTCGCAGCTCTCTGGCAGCGGCTGGATGATGTCGAGGCGAGGCCGCGCACGGAACTCCTCCTCCTGGTCACACGTACACGCAGAACTATTACAGCCCCAGAATCAGCATCCGAGTCCGTTCCATACCTTTTAACATGCAGGGAACTGGACTCGGTGCATTAAATGACGGAGGACTTTCTAATCCTCCCCTCGTTCATTATTAATTAAAACCAAAAGTCAATGACTCAGCACAATCCCTCACTGTGACTCAGGAGAGTCTCAGCTTTGCTGACGATGACTCTTGACATACAGAGACGTATAAACAGTCAGTTTGAATATTACAGACAAATGTACTGAGTCGCTTTGAAAAAGAGCATATGCTAAATGACTTGATATATATTAGAAGAACACAACATTAGAATCTACCTTCAAATGAGCTGTGGACATAAAGGTCAAGTTGGGGTCAGTTACTGTGATGGTTAAAAACAAGACGTTTCACCAGTGTTTTCTAAACTGTTTAAGAATGCAACGATATGAAGGAAAACAAATATGTAAAAAAATGAACAATGAAAATTAAAACGTATGGTCACAACCATGTCACACATTAGTCACATTAAAATGAATACTATTCTACTACTATTCCCTTTATATTTTCTCCTCTTTCAGTCCTCTTCTCATGGTCTCTTTCCTACTGATTAAAATGACCATACATCCCATAAATCAGAATAAAGAAATGAACAGTCGCGCCAGGGTGACACTTGGACAGTTATAATTCCAAATCCATGAAATGAGTTACATGTTGCTTGGCTGTGAAATCACCCTTTAATGATCAAACAGGAAGAATTTCAATAAAAACATGAACACATAACAATAAAAAAAAAAAAGTATAAAACACATATTCTTACCATCTGTTCAGAATTCTCCTTCACAAAGTAGAGCGTGACCAGCTGATCAGCGAGTGGCGCCAGGCCGCTGATAAAGAACTCCGTCTCAAACGCAGACACTGATAACATAATATAATATAATATGACAAAATAATATAATACAATATAATATAATATATAACATAATATAATAAAATAAAATATATTAAATAAAATAACATAATATAGAATTATACAATGACTGATGCATTGAAAACCCACCTATTTCCACGTAGCGGCTGGGCAGGTCTCGCATCTCAGTGGGATTTCTCTCTTTAACGGCACAAATCTGGGAAAGAGTCACATGTTGTGTGATAGATGTGAGTGAATAACTGAAATAAAAACATTCACAATAAGATTCACCTTGGAGTTCATGACTGTTATTTGTAAGTTAAGGTAAGTGTTTGCAAGAGACATACAGACAAATGACACAAATTTACAATATAAAATTTGTGTACATAGAGTATTCCCTCATTCTACCTATTTAACTCTTTCTCGTACAGTACATATAAAATAAAGGTATTTAGCTTTCTCCAGTGCAGGGGCTTCC
Source organism: Zeus faber (assembly GCF_960531495.2). Classification (NCBI taxonomy): domain Eukaryota; kingdom Metazoa; phylum Chordata; class Actinopteri; order Zeiformes; family Zeidae; genus Zeus; species Zeus faber. The sequence continues at coordinate 2,834,602 of NC_137206.1, read as the reverse complement.
ACTCTTTTCCCTCAGAGATGCCCTAAATCAGACCTGATTCAATCTGAGTTCCTATTTAAAAGTTGCAATTCCTTTAATCTCATTAATTTATTCATGGTTTATTCCCAGTTGCTTTTGTCTGAATTGGTTCCATGGTAGACAGATACATTACTAAACAATTAATATCTCAACTCACAGGAAATTTGAACCAATATTTGACAATTAGGAAAATCATCCAAGGCCTCGTGACCCCACTGCAACCTCTGGTGAGCCCATGAGGTGCTCTGGCACCCCAGGTTGGGAACCCCTGTCGTACGTTATAAAGACACACCCAGATTTCATGGTGCATTGTAAGAACAAGCTGAAGCATTTTAAGAAAAGACTTCAAACCTTGATGGAAGTTCCCCAGCCGACGATGAGGGTGGCGTCGTCCTTCCAGCACAGGCTGCAGGGGTACATGTCGGGCCGGAGGCTCACGTTGTCCCGCAGCACGTTGGTGATCCTCTGCTTGCTGCTGATGTCATAGATTTTCACCCCCTTACAGGAAGAACAGACAAACAGGAGGAATACACCATAGAGCGAAAGAATGCGAAAGAATAACCGTTTTTTTAAATACAGGAACTTCACTTTTGGAGGCCAGGGTGGACATCACAGAAATGTTCTCAGTCGAAAATCCTATCTTATCCCAACTTGATTTAGGACAAAACCCCATCCTATCTTAAGATACGAATTTGACTATTACAGAAGCTTCCTAATTTAAGAATATCCTAAGTTAGGAATCCTATATGATAGCACTGAACGAACTAAAGTCAGAATAACTACCTAAGATGACTATCAAAAATGGCAGCCAGACCACTTCTTCTGGGTCTACATGAAGAAAGGAAACGCACTCATTAAATGAAAGAAAGTTAAATGAAACCTCAGGATGATGTTCTTCATTTCCAAAGAGAATACACTTTCTCTTTTTGTTACTACGGACACCGGTTTAAACAATAGATTGTGAATTTGAATTGACAACAGTAGCTAGGATTTCCTAAATTACAATAAGATAAGATGGGACATGTACTTACACTGAATGTTATACATTATTGATGTGTAGGTTGACTCGTGACTCACAGGTCCCACCCGCGGTTTGGGCAGGTGAGGGTCATCAATAAACGTCTCGAATAATTGCGGGTGGGTTGCGGGCAGAAGATTTTGATTGATTTATTTTTTTTCCACGGGCAAAGATTTACTGTCTTTAATTCAACCAAAGATCAGGTCTACAATAAATATTTGTTAGTTGGAAATCACATGGTCTGGCGGAAAAATAGAAAAAAAAAAAAAAAAAAAGAAAGGAGGATTATACGTATTCAGATCTAGGATCTTTATAATCGTACAGGTGTTGGGCAGTTGCGGGTGGTTGAATGGCAAATGCCGGCAGGTTTTGGTGACATCAGAGCTGACCAGCGAGTCACTATTATGCATCCATACTATCTGTGTTGTTAGAAAACACATTCTGTGTGCTCTTACCACATTGTTGGCCCAGGCAATGAGATTGGCTCTCCACTGAATGTTGGTGATGGTTCCTTCTCCCTCGTGCAGGACCGACATCTTCCAGCGACTCAACCAGCTCCTCTCATACAAAAGCAACTTGAAAAGAAAACCAAGAAAATCATTAAATCCATCGGTGTCCCCACAGTGCAGTGGTTGCAGCTGTGCAGTCTGACGTCTAGGGGGCAGTATATGAACAGTGCATGGCAGCACATGCCCAGTCCTGTGTTCTCCGCAGGGTGAAGCTTGTATAGATTATTATCAGTAAACATTATGGTGCATTATAGATCCAGGTCGTGGTCAAGTTCCTCAGTCACTCTGCCTATAAAGAGGCTACAATCTGATCATGGAGCTAACATGAGAGCGTTCAGAGCAGGAAACGACAAAGACTATTAGATTTCAGTGCATTACAATGAGGGAAGATTAGTTTTAAATGCACAGTGGAGTAAAGGTTGTTCTTTAATATATGTCAAACTAGTGCATGTACAACGTTATTAGAAACCATAAAAAGGGGCATCAAGCATCATGTCATGATAATCGCTTTCAAAGGAACAACAGTATTTTAACTCCATGTCAGTAGCGGTGCAGTAAAAAGCACATATACAAGTCCATGTTTCTTTTTGAAATGATCAACTACCGTCTCAACTGTAAAACCCCCTAACCCCTGTCACTGTGGTCAGGATGGACCTTTAATCTGAGCAGAGGGGATGGAAACGTGCTTTAAGTTACGACGATAAGACACACACAGATTCACTAGAATAAGTTGGTTGCATTCTCTAATGCAGTGGTTCTCATGGTGTGTTCCAGGGACCCTGAGAGGCCCTTCAAGAGGGTTCACAGGCTCCACTGAAAAATGATTTAAGAGTTTAACTTCACTGTTATTTAATTTCCAAGATGTTAGAACTGTCAGAGAATGAACAATAAGGACTGTCTAGATCCTAGTGTCACTGTTGTCCCCCTGACTAGAGTAGAGAGACGGAATCAGAGAACAAATCTGATCAAATGGCGCCTGTGGCCTAATGCGCATCAAACTGAGGGTCCCTGGTGTGAAAAAGGTGGAGAATCACGGTTCTAATGTACGTCAGATGTCAATGGCCTTCCTGTTTCTGAGTTGTTGAACTCAGAAACCCTGAAGCTCCTCCTCCATGAGGGGTGGACATGACAGTGGAACTGTGGACAGGAGTGGATTGCCTTTGACAGGACGGGCTCCCATTGAGGCGTATTGATTTTCGCTGCAGGCCCCTGGTGGAGGCCCTCATCGCTTGGGGAAAAAAGGAGGAAAATCAGGAGCAATTGAAAGAAAATGGTAAAGCAACACGAACAACGGGGGTTTCACAGTAAGAAAAAGTTGCCGCTCCTCACCAAATCTGTGATATAGGACTGGCAATGGCAGTAAACGTCTCAAACTTTTCACCTTCCTTGCGGTCACCGCCTTCTTGAAAAGAGATCGGCACCGCGTGTGCCTGGAAATCCTAAACATTAAGTAGCCTTCTCCTGGTAATGACATCTATTTGTCACGCTTGTGCAGCATCGCCTTTCAAACACTGTTGAGCGTACAACACTTTTCCAAAATGGCCCGTGCTCTCCCCCAAGAGCACTCCAGCAGAGAGAGCCAGAAGTAAGAGCCTTTCACATCAGACAAAGGCCCGCCGCACCCTTGAGCCCAGACAATGTGTGAGGCTTTACAGAACTTTGTTTCAAGCAGACGCCATCACAATGCGACAGGAAGAAACAATATGACGAAAACCCACCTTGTTTCCTCCAGTGACAAACTGTTTGTTGTTTGTTCTGCTGAACTGAGGGTGCAACGCCACAATCTGCAGAGCACAGCAGAAATATCATGTCAGAAAGGTGTTATAGCGTGCAGGTCTACCACCATACCACACACCGGGGCTGGGCGATAGTGACAAAAATCAAACATCAGAATATTTTTAAGCGGATACCTCGATATCGATATTTGGTGCTCTCAGAAGATATTTACACACAATAAATATCTGAAAGCCAATCACTAGCAATGCGATTGTTATGATTAGAACAGGTCACAAAGTTCAGAAGACTGCTCCTTAATTATACCATGTTTAACTATATCGCAATATTGCAATAACCAAACTCGGAGAGGATATCTAGTCTTGTATCATGATATCAATATGATATCGCCCAGCCCTATGATATACTAATGTGAACTGTTTTACTGTGGTATTCTAATGTATAAAAGTATGATGGTTCAACTGCACTTTATTTCCTTGTGAAGCAGCAGAAACTCACCTTAATGGGACAGTCAAAGTTCTCGTGGAAGCCCTCCCTCGTATAGAGACCGAACACCTGAACCTGGGATGGAGCGGAGGCAGGGAGAGGGGGGCAATCAGGTAAATACTCTGCAATCCTTCTTTAATTGATGCTTCCGACACTGTATGCAGCCTGCAGGGAGGCCGGCGGTCGGGGAAGGCCTTTGATTGGGCCCTCTGTTCTCCACCGGGTCACCAATTAGTGCACGGCTTGATTCGGTGGAACCTTCAGGGTTTAGAAACAAGACTCCTAATCTTTGACTCGGCTTCTGCCTGCGTTGGCAACATCAAACTTGGAAAGATAAGTTTCTCTCTTTAGGTCATCCCCCCACACCTCAATCCTTCTAACCCGCTCAAAAAAACAGAAATAAAAGCTTTCTTTTTTTGGGAAAGGAAGAATAATATCATGCTCCGCTACCAGCTCCCTGTTTGGACCGCATCGCCGATGAAGGATTATAGATTTCAAAGGATTAACAGCCAACTGAATTGGTTGAGGACAAACAATTGCCGTAGCATCGATTTTAATTGTCTGCTCCACTTTTCCTGCGACAAGATCTTGTTTTGCCCTCCGAGGGTGCCAGAGAGGGTGGCGATATCAGAGAGCATATCTCCACCGGCGAATCCATGAAGGATGGTGGTAATGATGTACAGAGACAAGATAACAGCAAGGTGGAGAGTCGCGAGAGGGGGGCTCCACAGACAGCTGACGGCTAGATGACAGTTGAACGGTGTGAGAGCGATCCGTTCCCCACTTTTTAAAGAGGCAAAAAGCTTTTTATGAATCCCCACATCATAAAATAAACGTGTACTTATGCGTATAGATACTGGTGTGAGATAAAACCTGGTCCATCATCTCAGAGGTGACAGAGGATGCACAAATTCCTCTTTTGGAGATCTGTGCCGGAATACCCAGACCTCCCAAGTTCCAAATCATTAGCCTTAGAAGGTAGATAATGAATGAGCTTCATGTGAATAATAACCTGGAGATGAACTATTCCAGAGATCAGAGACGCTGATTGGTGTTTCCTTGCGTCAGTAACCCTCATCTCACCTTTCCGTCCTCGGAGCAGACGCCTACATGCTCTCCACTCTCATCCAGACTGATCTGGTTGATCTTCACCGAACTCTGCAGAGAGGGAGAGAATATCATCAAATCTGTTCCACAGGCGGGCGGAGACCCCGGCAGATGGCAAAATGAAAGGCTTCAAAAGCAAAAGGCCGAGTTCACCCAATCTAATAAGAACGTGGTGTTGTAGAGCAGGTCATGAGGGATCCATACCCACCAGCCCTGAGCTGGACAATGAGCGTAACTAAGGCTGTGAAAGATGCTTCAAATTATTGCATATGCTTAAATATATGATTTATCATTATACAATATGATGTACAATTTATCAGGTTAAAGAGACTTTTTTATGTTATTTGTCTTCTGACATTAAAAAGGGCTATTTATGATTGGCAATATCGAGATTTTGGCCTTGAAATCTTAGTGTAATGTTCAACGTTTAAAAAATGTACTTGTTGTAAGTTGCTTAGGACAAGAGCCTCTGCACCATGATGTAATTTAAAACTTGACCAAAGAAAAATAATCATGCAAAAATAATCACAGCTAACTAGAATAAGAATCAGAATCAGAAACAACTAATTATATGAATTACATATTTTTCAATGGAAATTTATCTAAAATATCTCATAATACCTAATTTGATAGTAAAGTAAAGAAGAAATTACATTTCATAACCAAAAGCTATATTTTCCTCACATAGTCTTAAGATCACTAACCTAACCTCTTTGTCGAGAGGGATTTAAATTGAGTCATAATTTTAAGAGGCGTGAAATTACTCACAATCTCAAACTTCTGAGTGACGTTCCCCTGGATGTCCAGGAGAAAGACCTTCCCAAAGTGAGTTCCCAGGGCGAGAAACTGCAAACACAGATGCATTTAATGAAAATAATGTTAAGACTCGCTGGAAAACAAGTCTAAAAATCCTTTGCTGAGGAAGGCAACGGCAAGGGATCAAAAAAGAAAAACGTGGTTTAGAGTTGGAGGGAGGCGGCGGCGGGGGGATTCAGGGGCTTGAAGGCAAAAAGTGTGAAATTACAGGGAGGGAAAAACCCTATTTATTAGAGCAGACAGTGTGAAATGGTATTTTTTTCACAAATTAAAATGCTTAAACATAATAAATGCACTGTACATCTGGCTTCTTCCCATGTTAACAGCAAGCCGACCACAGAGCCTGCCCCAATCATTATTTCTACTCAGCAGCAACTGGTTTCAATGCTTTGTGCTCCAGCGGATGGGTGTGTGCGTGTGCGTGTGTGTGTGTGTGTGAGAGAGAGAGAGAGAGAGAGAGAAGGAGAGCAAGTGAGCGAGAGAGAGAACGAGGGCGAGCGAGAAAGAGAGAGAGAGAAGGAGAGCGAGAGAGAGAGGAGAGCAAGAGAGAGATAGAGAGAGAGAGGAGAGCAAGAGAGAGAGAGAGGAAGACAGGGGGACAAGAGAGAGAGAATGTGCATGTGTGGTTTGAGTATTCTTGTCTGTGTTTGTGACTAAAAGAGAAAGAGACTGCATGTTTAGTGTGGATCTATGTGTGAAAGAGAGAGAGAGAGAGAGAGAGAGAGAGAGAAACAGACAGACAGACAGACAGACAGACAGACAGACAGAAAGACAGAGAGAGAGCAGAGTGGTATGGGTATACCTATGTTTGAGTCTGTATGTATGTGTGTATGTGTGTGTGTGTGTGTGTGTTCGTTCCACCGGGACAGAGAAATTATAAAAACCGGGGCTTTTGGCATTAGATTAAGTGTGTTCTTGCACCCCCCCTAATCCCCCTCCCCCGGCGGGCCGGGGTGTGTGCGTGCACTCGGCCCACCATGCTTCAGTGCAGTCTATAATGAAATGCTTATATTTACAGGCACAGCTGAGCATGTCAGACAGAGCCCCCCTGCAATCTCCCCCAAATAAAATAACCCCAAAAATAAATAAATAAAGAGGTCAACCTTGCGAGGCAGAGCGATTTTTAAAGGGATTTATCGGAATGGAATTGTTCAAATGAAATTCCGATTCAGGCACTTATAATATGAGGCAACCAGAGGCAGCGTGGTTCCGCCGGGGGGCTGCGGGCTCGGGAAGGAGGGACTAGGGAAGGAGGGACTAGGGAAGGGAAGGAGGAATGGGGGGAAGGAGGGAAGAGGGGAGGCAGGAAGGAGGGAAAGGGAAGGAGGGATGGAGGGAGGGAAGGGAGGAAGAAGGGAAGGATGAAGGGATGAGGGAAGGGGGGTTTGAGGGACGGAGAGACTAGAACAGAGGGTTAGAGGAAAGGAGGGACAGAGGGAGGGAGGGAAGAGGGAAGGAGGGAAGGATCTAGGGAACGAGGAAGGATGGAAGGATGGAGGAGGGAGAGGGGAGGGATGGAGGGACGAGGGAAAGGGGGAAAGGGGGGAAGAGGGATGGAGGAAAGGGGGGAAAGGAGGAGTTGTAATTTACAAGGATATGGAGCTGATAAATTAATGACTCACTGATTAACAGTTTGATAGATCCAGTCCCTGATTTTGAAATTTAAATAAACATATGTAAATGTTACTATTTAAATATGAATCGAGATAATTTTTTTACAGCTAAAGACGGAGCTGTGTTATAAAGTATAGATCTGCATGTAAATGTACAAGATGGCAACAAAAGTAAAGTAATGAAGTTCTTTGTGGCAGCGGATGTACTTTTCTTTCTTATTTAAAGATCAGAAGAGGGAAAGTCAGAAACAAACAAACAACCAAAAAAAAACCAAAAGCGTTCCTACTCTGAATCCTCAAGGTGAAAATGAATAAATGAAAATCAATAGCGTCTTAATAAAACATAAAGCAGCGGCTCTGATGTGACCGGGGCTGACTCGTCCTCCGCACGGGCCGCCGTGCGTCTCCGGTGCCACGGCCATTAGCCATCCGCATGAAAACACCAACTTTCAACAACAGACAGAAAGTGGGAGAAAAGCAAGAGAAGGAGGGAAGGAAAGAATGGAAAGGGAAGACAATGGGGCGCCCTGCGATGCAGCTCCCAGGGAGAGAGGGAGGGAGGGAGGGAGGGGAGAGGTGAGAAAATAATGGCCTGCCTCTGCACATTAAACAAAGGGTACGAACGAGACGTCTCAAACATGTACATAAAGGATGGGACTGGAGGCTGTGGGTGGCTGGGTGGGGTTTGGGTGGAGGTGGTGTTGGTGGTGGGGTTCTACCTTGTCGTGCACGGTCATGCAGCTGGCGGCGTCCTTCTGCAGGACCTCCGTCACGCCGTTTGACAGACGCTCGTACTTGAGCTTGGGCTCCTCCTCGCTGTCCTCATCCTGGGGAGACACATAAGCATTACCCTGCTGGGGCTTCACAATAAAAGCTCAACCCCCCTATACTTACACTAAATATAGAAGCAATTATTAGTTCTGACATAAGTCTTACATTTAATTTTTATTTTGCTTGTTTGAGTTTGGTGTCTGGTCTCTATTGCTCTTCACTCACAGTGAACTGTACAGAAAACACAGGCATGCTTCATGATAATTAAGGATTGATGAGCTTGAATTCCCCCATTGGATAGAAGAGTAGAGCCTGAGAGGTGGATGCAGGGGAGGTGGAGGGTGCACAGCAACACAGTAAGCAGGCAGCAAAGCAGGTAGGGAAGGAGGGACCGGCTGCTTAAATAGGCTAGCGCATAAGGACATGGAAGCGTGTGGCGGCCATGCCTCATTGTTGTGGATATTATGACCATCGATTTGAACAGCACGAACAGTCTGAGGTTGAGAAAACTGCATCACTTTACTGTAATGCTCCTTAAATAGGACATTTAACAGTATTACCATAAATCATATCATATCACAATCAATATAGAGTCTCATATCAAGACATTGATATGGGACTCGATATTGTGATATGAGACTAGATATGATCCAGCCCTACCAATCCATCTGTTCACAACAACTGTTATCTGAGCCACAACAAGTGGTTGAAAAGATACTGGTGTCGTATATAAACAGGGAATATTTATTTAGAAATAAATTGACTTTAACCTGAAATTGGTTAGTGGATTTAGTTTAGATTTCAGTATCTTCAAAAGAAATGTTGGATCTCTAACATTGGATGTTTGAGGACGGACAAACATAACCAAGGACTAACTTTAAAGCCTCGTTGCTTGCGCCAGCACAAAACAACAAACATCTGATGCTATTATTTTTGCCAATTCATGGACTGATCTTGAAAATAAAATGGCTTTTATACAAATTCTCCTCCATGTTAAAAATAATACAACAAAATACACACCAGGAAAGTATTTCACATCAACCTGATCAAATTTGAACAGGCTTCAAATATATCCCAAAATCTGCATCAAACATTGTACAAAGGTCAAATTAAATACCTTGGTAACAGCACAATAACAATGCTTCACAACCCTGCCCAAGTGTCCTGGTGCCACACCATGAATCCGTACATTTCCCTGCGTGAAGTCACTCGCACTGTGGAATTACCTTTGCAGAGGATGCATATGTGTTGGATTTGCACACATCTAAAGGGAACAGTTGACAATCATCTTGTGTAAAATCGGCAAATAAAGCATTGCGACTCTCTCATATAACCATTTAACCTCAGCGAAGAACCATGAATTCTGTCTTCGAAGGCTCATGGCTTATCACAAGATGCGACACTTTCTGGCACCAGCCAACATTTGCGGCCAGCCACAGCCTGAATATTCCTCATAATTCAGTTTATAACCAATGCTGCACAGTCTGCGAGCGCCCGGAGGGTGCATCACCTCAAAAGATCGCCTGCCATTATGTGTCACTGGGCTGGAGGTGCAGGGCAATAGCGTGGAAAAAATGTTATTTCCAAAAACAATCTTTCTTCACTCAACAATGCCATATCTAGGCTATTTCCTGTGTATTCTGATGCGAGGGTATTTGTCATGGTTTTCAAAGGCGTATCAAACACCAAAGGCAAAGTTTATCCCGAGAGAGAAACTCCCCATTTTAAACTTGGGTTGTAAGTCGGCCTTTGTGTTGTCAAGCAACAAGTTACCTTTCAAGCTGATAAATACTCAAATTTCGAGGATCACAATGGAAATAAGCCTGTGGGCTTTACTTTGTTATTTAATCCTTGACTATTTGTAAGTACATGTGTTAACTGTCTTCGGGTGAAGAAGTATCATGTGTATTATATGATTGTCAGATGGATCTATCTATCTCGCCAGCAGAATGATTCAGCTTATTTCTTTCATCCAGCAGTACGGCTCAAACTCTAACCACATCACTAAGGCAGTGGCTTTAGGTAAATAATCAGCCACTCAGAAGAAGCATTGAGTCCCAGAGTCCCTGATGCTTTGCTGCGAGCGCTGCTGAGGACACCAACAGAACATGGAACCGTTCAAATTTCAGATTTTTCCTTCCACAGAGTCTACTTAATATTTAAAGTTTATTTTACCCCAAAAGGAAAATACATTATTATTTTTACGCATTTAATTTTCAATTATCATGTATCAGGTTTCTGTGTTTTTATTTATTTTTTCCTCACATGTTCCTACTTGTGAGATGAAGTTTGTCTGCCTGGTTATTCACTGAGCAAGACCCACTCAAGCACAGCGAGTCTCCAGGTTGGTTCATGCAAATGAGGCATCGAGACTGACTGCCTGGAATACAGCTTCTGTCAAGACCTGCAGCCAGAGCTCATTCGCTTGTTCATACACTAGAGGAACTCTAGTGAAATTACTTGTTTGATAGATTTGACATTAATATGCACACGCTGCAGACATTATTTACAGCCAACACTATTAGTGAAGCATTTGTGGAAACTTGAATGAAACAATTTGGGACCTTCACCTATTTCTGGCTGATTCTATTGGCAGTACAGCCTTTTATTCAAAACTAGAACTTAATACCCATAAATTATTATACATTATACTGACAGATTCAGAGAGGCATCTGTAATTTATGATTGGTTGAAAGCTGTACTTCCATCCATCTTTACCTGCTTATTGCTTGTTCTATTGCACAGAAATAACTGAAAGCGACTTCTAGGTTTATGTAAATATTAAAGTTGACGCTAATGTCCAATAACGTAGATTATGTACTTGCTTAGCCTCTTATTTGTACAGTATAAACTCTTACTCAGCTCAAAGTCAGACATTATGGAAAACACTCCTGACACGGGCGATATTTTACAGTCTATGTTAATGTTGATGTTGATGCTAATGCAGTTACTTGACACTTTGAGGAAGTATGTAGTGAATGACACGTCTATATCTAGTTTATTTTAAAAGTTTGGACTTGCTGGTTAGTGGTCTGAATAACAAATCTGCTTTTTGGTTAATTCAGATTGAATTATTTTAAATTACTGAAAAAATAGCTACTGACTAAATATTAATGTTAAAAACAAGAATAAACTGCACATTTGAAAAGAGATTTTATTTTTGATTCAACATCAATTTTGCAAAAAAAACTTTTGCAGCTCGTAATGAACTAACAATAGGGCTGAAACAACAAGCAAGTAGACCTTATGAATTAAAGAGAATTTTTTTTTTAGTAATAGTAAACAAAAACTAAAGCTCATTGACTATGTAGCACCATAAACGTATCTCAATTGAACCCACACACTTTGTTCCGATCAGCGTTTCTGTTATCCGGTAATTGCCGTTTTTTGTCTGGGAAAATCTGTCGAAGTCGAACATATTTAAATCCCTCCGGTCCAAATGTACAATGAAAATAATTCCCCCTGAGCACAATTTGAATTAGTGCTGGCCGAAAAAAACCAAACAATAATTATTGCCACATTTTTGCCCTCAATGTCGAAATAAAATAGTCTCGATCATTTCCATAAAAAATCCGCTGATCAGTTAACTTCCGCGCTCGTAAAGGAAACCCAATCTGTTTGGACGATCTCAAGCTGACCTTTCACCTCTCACCAATCACGTTTGTCGATATACAAATAAGCCCTGCACGCAGGTTGTGCTTGTAACTTAATTTGACTTCTTGCCGTATTTATTTTGTTTTTGATTTGATCAAAATGTTATTTTAGTGAAATGTTAATTAAAGCAGCTGCGCTTGTTACATATTGTTCATATACAGAAATTATTTGATTTCAAGTAGAAATATTCATAATATTTACTTATTTATTTTGAAAACAGCATTAACTGATGGGACTTATTTTATTTTGAATATTCAATAACAAATATTATAAATCGACATGCCTTCATGATGTCATTCTTTATACAGCCTGCCTATCAATTGTTTTTAAGCTCGATAAATACAGATAATATTTGACCGGAATCTCTCCTATTTGTCCGGGACGTTGAAATCTTCTAAGACACGTGAATCGGCACTAGTTTATTCTAACAGAAACTGTGGTTTGAATATTGCTTCAATGGACATTGTATGATCAAATCAAAATATGATGTGTTACAGTGAGAAACATGTTTATTCAGGAGAATCAAGAGGGACTCTTACCTCGGAGTCATCTGTGAAGTCGTCGCTTGATTTCCTTCCCTGAATAAAACAGGTGGTTAATGGAAATAACAAACATTAAAGAAAAATAGAAAAAGGAAGTACAACTTTTCCATTTATATGCAAGCAGTCTGATGACTATTGTGTTACTGTTCAAACTCACTTAGATTTTGGAGGCATGAGACAATACAGAATATAATAATAATAATAATAATAATAATAATAATAATAAGAAGAAGAAGAAGAAGAAGAAGAAGAAGAAGAAGAAGAAGAAGAAGAAGAAGAAGAAGAAGAAGAAGAAGAAGAAGAAGAAGAAGATAACCACAATACCTTTTTACTTGTATTTCACACACAACATGCATGTCAAAGTGCTTCAATTTAACAGAGAGCAATCAAATAGTAATAAGAATTACAATAATAGGCAGCAATACACCGGGTCCAGGTTAGTCATGTTAGATGCGAATTCGTTTTCGAGTTCCCGTAAAACACACCATCACTTTGTATCGACACCAATTACAAATTTTCAAGCTTCCGTGGAATGTAGCATCGGCTTGTGCTGTCACTTGTCTTTACATCAGCATTACTACTAAAACGAGTTACATTGTTTCCAGTTTCCATTGAACACAGCTCCAGCTGACATAACGACGTGGTGAGTCCTGGTGATATGCAGAATTAATACTACAAGCTGATACACTTGTTGTGTGTTCATACTTTTTTGTAAAAGGTTAGAACGTTTGTGTTCACTACCTGTAGTCCACAAAGTCGTGCCTCACGGTTTCTCTGTGGAAGGAAATCACTCTGTGTGGAAGTTCCCAACAACAGGGTTCCATTCAAACGGATTCAACACAGCATGTCCCTCAGAGACATTTCATCAACTTTTTAAAACTTTTGGGACTAAAATAAATTGATTCGGGCCAGTTGCTCTGGAGCGGCAAGGAAACTCCATGTGTGAGGACACAATCATGGAATATATTTTGGACTGTCTTGGACTCCTACAGATTGTATGTTACGACTGGCTAGAATGCAACAAAATAAGGAGGGACACAACACCGCATATTTACAACACGCATGCACGCAGGCACACACATACACCCAGTTTGCAACCACTACAGAGGGATGGAGTCTACACCATGCAAATGCGTGCCCAGAGCCACAACCTTTTCAGTGTTTTTTCTCTAATGTAATAATAAAATAACAGAAAAAAATAAAAAATAAAATAAAATTGTACATAGATATGGATCAAACTTGAACCATGAGATGTCAGAGACATCCTGGTTCTAAAGAGACCTCGACCATGTCCATGTCTCTGGGTTCAGCGATTGTCGTGTTCCAGACACTATTAGCACAAAAAATGCCGGAGGCAGCACTGGCACTCCTGCTACATCATTGGCTGTTTGTGTCACATGGTTGTTTCTCTGCTCAGTACAGTTGGCTTTTCATGTCACATGTTTGAAGTCACGTACGTCACATTTACGGCAGTACGAAGGTAGAACTTACGTAATTTTAGAGGGGACTTCTTTCCTTGAATTATATTTTCAAAAAGTTTACTTTCCATGAAATACGAAAAAACTTGGTATTTCTGTGAGTAATTACCCATCAAGGCTTCTATTTTTTCGATGCCTCTCTGATCTGGAACTGGAAGTGGATTCGACTCGACGTGGTCACAAGTTTTTGTGGACGACTGTTTTTCGTATTTTTCATTAATCCGGCAAAGTAACGGTGACCACAGAGATAAAAAAAAAAAAATCAATCGAACAGATCCACAGACATCTACCAGGTAAGAAAGTACATAAACACACGTAAACGCATAGTTTGTAATGGCTAACCACTCCAAGCGACAGAGTCTATACCGCACGCTGGACACCAATGTACATTCTGAACCAGAACCTACACATTTATAGTACATACTACATAGTATGATGACGTCTTAAAGGGTCTTTTTTCACAAATTTCACAGGATTTCTCACAAATTTCTGCTCCGTATGTGGATCGATTGGGATGAAACTCAAACCACCAGATGTTTGTGACATACTGGTTCAAACGAGACGTGACCGTGTTCGCAGCTTCTGCCGTTCGTCTGTTTCAAATAGTTTTACATTAAATATTCTTCGATTGTTTTTCCCGAACAATAACAACGGGCTGGAATATTAACAAATAAAAAAGCAAAGGAGTGAAATTTATTACATATTTGTAAATATTATACCCTGTTACAGTACGATGTAATAGCCAAGAAATACCAAGTAATATTATCAGCTCAAAAATCATTGTTTTCCGGAGAGAATCATTGTTCAAAAGAGTAAAGGACGCAGCGCAGACGCTGCCAGAAACTGTCATGTTGTACTGTTGTTACTAGCATGCTAACGCTAGCAGGACGCTCACCTGGCCCTCCACCTCCGCCATTTCCTTACGGTCTGACGATCCAAAATATCCGTCAAATACGCAATGAGTTGATAAAGCGGCCGCTAATAACACCCACACGGGGGTTCAACGGGGCTTCAACGGGGCTTCAACCTGGAAGCAGCTGAGCGCCGTGTTGTTGACAGACGCTGCCGACTGTGTTCGAGCCAAGTCATGTGACTGAACCCGGACCGCGGTGCATGACGGGTAGTGTAGTCCCCCCCCCCGGCGCAGCTCCGGTGCCCGCAGCGCCTCCGTCGGGTTCCGTGCGATCCCCGTTTGATTGTTGCCTTTTGCGTTCGGACGGTAAAACAAATGAAAACAAACATGTTCAGTGTTGTGTACGGTTCGTGGACGCGGAGCTTGAGGTGACAGCGGCACTGCTGCAGAACAAGACGGTGAACGTTGATTTTGTCTTCGGGAGGTTAGCTAAAATAAGTTGCAATGTCGTCCTTCATACTAATATACTGGAAAAAAGTTGTTGAGAAATTCCATATTTTATATTTATATTATTTAATGTCATATTCCCTTACATACATTCCCATACAACCCTAACCCTAACCCTATCACTTGATAATTTAGTGCCAAGGTGTCAGCGGGTGCTCAAAAAGTCCCAAAATGTTTTGTTTTACAAATTTGAGGCTTCGAAAGCCATTTAATAGTTCTACATCTGAAGTGAACAGCTCTTAATTTCAACGCACACATTTATTTCCAGTTTTCATTCATCCATTATGTCTTCAAATGGCATCATATTTGAGACGTCATGAAACCCCAAGGCCCGGGGTCCTCATGGATCATCTCTTCTGCGAGCCTCAAATCAAAGTCGAGGTCATGACCTTTTCATATATACATTTTTTTATTTATGATAATCATCATTATTATTTGAAGTCAGGCATCATTATCACTATGATTAATTGTATACGAGTCTTAGCTCTATGGCTGAGTGGCTGAGGTGGAATGTCTTTGTTGCAGGCCGATGGAAGGACGCTTCCAGACCGGACTGGACGGCGTTGGAGGCCGAGCACCAGGTGACACCAGTCCAAAGAAGCCAGACGGAACCGAAAAGTAGGTTTTTTATTTTTTTCCTTTTAGCCCAGTCTCCCGAGCCCCCCCCCCCCAAATGGGACAACTATGCGACATTTTGACGAGCGGACTACTTTTACGTTGACATAATGGCAGTTATCGAGGGAGACGATGAGCGTTGAATCCACGATGACGTCAGACGAACATGAAGTTTCCTGAACTGGAACATGACAGATTCAGTCTTAACTCTTGTTCCTCCTGAGGACAGGGACAAGGGAGACTACTCCCCCCCCCCCCCACACTCTACCTCCACTCTATTGGGACGGGATTTTCATGACACATTTCCATCAATATCTTCACGACATTCCATGATATGAATTGATTCATTATTTATTTGGTGTAAGGACATTATACAATATTAAATTGCCGCCATCATTTCACGTTCATCTATTTTTTATAGATAAACAATATAGATATATCATCATAAGATTTTCATTTGTAGGCGTCAATATGTGAGGTTGATCATGAGGCTGTGTGAGGTTTTTCTTCCTCGCTGTGTGTCGTAGCACAGCTCCAGCCTTCATCCATCCTCAGGAGGATCTTAATGCACCAACACCAACAGGAATCATTTTTTTCTCTGCAATCTGCTTAGCAGTGATTTATTGATTGCGGCTTCAACCTTCATCACAGATCCTTTTTGGGAAATCAGATTTTCACACCTTTCATGAGTGTGTATGTGGTGTAGGTCTCCAGAGAGAGGGGGTGGGTGGGTGTGTGTGTGTGTGTGTGTGTGTGTGTGTGTGTGTGTGTGTGTGTGTGTGTGTGTGTGTGTGTGTGTGTGTGTGCGTGCGTGCGTGCGTGCGTGCGTGCGTGCGTGCGTGCGTGCGTGCGTGCGCGCGCGCGCGCGCGCGCGTGCGTGTGCGTGCGTGTGCGTGTGCATGCGTGTGCGTGCGTGTGTGCATGTGGAGGGGGTTCTGACTTTGACAACAGCTACAGGATGCTGTGGCTGAGCCCAGTGTGCCATCGTCTACTCTCTCACTCTCCACTTCTTTTTCGCTCTCTCTCACTTTACATTATTTATTCATAGGTAAATAAATACAGCATCAATGCTCCACGTCAATATGCTTTTACTTTGTTTTCAAGCCTTTAAAGCAGGTGATTAGTTTGGTCTCATACCACACTTTGCTAGACGTGTCCCTCAGACGAAAAAACATTTCAAGAACAAGCTGAAACCCTCCCCGCCCCAAATAATTATTAAAAAAACAAAAACAAAAAGAAACACCCTTTACCCTCCAAGGAGGCGGCAGATTAACGCACTGAAAGCTTTGATGCTCCAGAATGTCAGCTCCGTCAATCGAACTAGAAACCCCTCCACACGCACACACTCACTTGACCAATGGGCGGCCGCCTCGCCGCGGTCCTGCTGGGCACCCTGGTTTACAAGCTTCAAAGAGCCGCTTTTAATACGCTGCTTTGATAGACCTCAGCCCGCTGACCAACCGGCCTGCCGCTGGGGAGCATTAGTGGAGAGGCAGAACGGTTGATCATATTAATGAGTAATGTGCTTGAAAAAGGTTGAAAATAAAAATAAAAAAACAGACCGGTTGGTTCTTTTGTTCAACTGGCCTGGTAGGATCTGTATTATAAAGTGATGAACCCACTTGTGTCAAGGAAACAAGCTCAATTCTGTTGACGTCTTTGGTTTTCATTACATTACTCTGGTTAAATGACAAAAACTAAACAGCATACATTACTGCTTTAACATTATCTGGGATATTCCATACAGCAAGGGAGAGAAACAGTATGTTAACTAACCCTCAGGGGGAGACAAATCATCATCTTCCAGACCGCCATCCAGTGAAGGATTTCGGATCTGAGGCCCTAACAGTAGTAGGCTCATCCAGCAAGATGGATGGAGGAGTGACATACATGTTGACCTACAAGACATCAAAACGTGAAACTGAACATGACTTGCACCGTGGAAAGAAGAATAATAATAATATAAAAATACATAAATTTATTATTTTATGATGCTAATGATGTGTATAAAATTACAATAGTATGATTATTGATGAATAGAGATGATGATTGATGGTTATTTTTTCTTTTAAATATTTCACTATATCTGCATTAAATAACAGCATGGCATCACCCTATCAGATTTAGAAATGTCACCTTGTTAGAGTAAACTGGGAAAACAAATAAATAATTGAATGTGTTTACCATTTAAACATACTTTTCCTAAAATAATGAATCATGTTATTATGTCCCCGATAGGATGAATGCAGTCAAGTTAGTCTGTAGTTATACTTTACTTTTAGACCTTTATAATAAGATACAGCACTTTATCAAGTGAGATAATCCATTTATTATGAAATGTTGCTTTGAAATACCACACAATTCAAATTTTAAATCAAACGTTCAGACAGAAATACAATACAAATACAAACAACAAAGAAAATGTTCATTTAAATTCCATAAACCTGGAGGAGAAATCTGAACCTAATAAAACGTGGTACATGTGAAAGCGATTCTGAATCCAATAGATTCTAATTTTTTGTTTTTTTTTGTTTAAGCTCATGCAAACTGAAAGGCCATTGGACGTTTGCTCTTTCTTAAATTTCTTATGGTGACTAGTGGGTTCAATATACATTTTTGATTGTTATTAGTATTGAATTTGTCTTTTCCGTCGTTCAACACCGTTAGCAAAACAGGAGACAACAGGACTCTAACTGATTTTGAGTGTTGGTGTACTGGATAGTAAACTGGCAGGAACCAGTTACTTTGAGAGCAGACACTGCAGGCTCGGCTGCTACAGCTGCTAAATTAAAAGGTCTGATGAAAGTCAAAGATGAACACCACAAGTGGATTTCAAAACACACATTGTTTGTTATTGGTGTTATTACTTACTGTACTGCTGTCGCATTTGACTGATGGAAGGAGCTGAAAGATCCTTATAGACACCAACACAAGCTGACCTCATTGAGGTGATTTATATCTGGGAATTCAGTTAAATAAACAGAGAGCTGCCGCTTCTCACGACCTGAGACACCGCCAGTCAAGATATCCCGTTTAAGGTCCTGGGTTTAATGTGGCAATTCCTAAAATCATCTGTGTTGGGTGGATTACACTACAAGTACCATTACTTCCTAAATATATATATTTTTTGAACATCAAGGTTTACCCCTGTCTTCGCTCTAAGACGGTCACCTTCCTTCCTCCAACGTTTGCCTTCTTCTGATTGAATGATTTTTATTTTTTCTTGGTGACTTTCTTCATTTTTCATCTAAAAGGGTGCGGTCCTTTTTTGGGAATGTGCATCCATGTACACTAGCTACACTGCTTTAAAATTCACCGGCAAAGAGCACGTGCAATTAAATTGAATAGATACTTCTTAAAATGTGGAAAAAAAAATATTTTTTTTTTTAAATCAAAATAATCGTACGACTTACCACTTTATATCTACAACTATTAAAGAACTTGTCATCATGAAAGAATTTACAGTCCTTCTAAATTTGGTTGAGGAACATCAAGAAAATGGTTGTGATTATCGACACCCTCATACTGTGCCCACACGCATTCACTCACAAGCTTCCTTTGCCGTGGCCCCCTTCAGGTCCTCTGGTCGGGCTGCAGCTTGTATCTCAGGTGATGTTGTTTAGGGCGGCGGTGGTAAGAGCATCATTCTAATGAACACTTGAGACTCTCCTAAGCAGTGTTTCCATACCCATTTGTGGGGCAGGGGGAGCGAGCGAGGGTGGAATCGAGTGCTTTTCCTTGTTCTCGCGGCCCGTCCCGGCGCCGTGACCGGGCTGAGTGACCAGAAGAGGGACTGCACCCCCCCACCTTGCACCATCACGCCATTTACCCATCTGCCCCCAGCTCCAAGAGTGGTAATTCCCACCTACACAGACAGACATGGATACACACACACACACACACACACATGCATCTACTCACCCACAGTGTAACTTACAAAATAGGGGAAGATAAGCACGTATTACTTAAATTATTACTTAAATTTACATCAGCATGTGCTTCCTCTTAGATTATAAAAAAAAACATATTTAAAGGACTTAATTAGATTAATCTTATCGGGTGTTGGGTAATTACAGACTCCCTGCGATTACATGAATAATCAGCACCAATCTGGCTGTGAAGTGTGGCCAGAAAGCTGAATCTATCTGCTCTTAAATCAGGTAATTAACGTTGGGTGAGATGGTGAGGGATGTTCAACCCCAATCCTGGAGGTTGGGAGTCCAGGGGAAGATTAGAGCTGTGATCTCATTCCCAGCACTTGTTTGGAGTCTGTCATGAAGAGGAATGCCGGCATTAGAGAGGTGCCTCCGCACCCCAGATATGATGAAAGGAGAGGAAAAGAGGGGAAAGGAGGTAGACAGAGAGATGGACAGGAGAGCGCCAGCCTTTCTCTGAGGTGTCACTGCCTTCTTTATTCTATTTTTCATCGTAGCTGCTGGGGCAAACACTCTTTTTTTTTCCTCTTATTCCCCCACCCTCCACCCCCTAACAAAAGCCACTGCTCTCATTTTTGTAGGTCTTGCAAACACCCGTGCCCCCCCTACACACACACACACACACACACACACACACACACACACACACACACATTCCCTTGATGGAAATTACATTGTGAAACGCTAAAAATTTCAGAGCTGGCCGAGCTCTTGGCCACCCCTCCAAGCTTTCAAACAGCCAACAGACTGTGAAGAATAAATAATAAAAAAAATATTGATTATTTTGATGACTGCAAGATTCAATTAGGTATTAATTTTGCCCTCCAGTGGACCTATCAAGGGGCTCAAAGGAGAGGAGACTGGAGGTGGGGGCGTGCCCTAATGCATGCGGAGTGCAGCCGTCCTCAGACGGGGGGTGGGTGGGGGGGGAGGTGCATCGATGTGCTAGTATGTCCCATATTTAAGTGCACCGCAAATGAAGCCCTGATGACCAGCGACTTTGTTACCGCTGGGAATATGGCTATCGACCTGCCAGCTCGGCTTTTTCAATGACAGCTTAAACTATTTCTATTGATTACCATTTTCATAGATTATCATGTGTCATATCAGAGAGGCCCAATTTCCCCTGACGTGCACATTAAAAACCCCCCTCAGGGTGAGAACAGATTGACCAACCTGATAAGGGTGTGTATGTGGTGGGGGGTGTTGATGCGTGAGGCTAATGGTGGCCGAGCCCCTCCTGCCCCTGGTTGTCCTCACGGTTGCCGGTCACCTGTCCCTCATGTAGACCTTTTCTTTCGTTCTGCACCTGGTTCATAAATAAGGAATCACGAGGGCTTCGTCGTTCCACCTTCCTACGACGTCGCGGCGCCTGAGGAGGGGTCAGCGCTGTCTGAGGAGCTCCCTGGTCAGGAGACACAAGGGGGAAGAGACAGAGAGAGAGGGAGGGAGGGAGAGGGGGCGGAGGGAGAGAGGAGGTGACATCTCTGGTAGCTTCCTGGGGGTGTAACCTGCTGTGGTTGTTGTAGAGACGCGTGAGGGTTGGAGGAGCTCGCTGCAGGTTCCACAACAAGCATGCACTAAGACGGGTTCCACTCTGTGACGGATCACGTTCTGGACGTTTCTGAGAACCCTGGTTTACCCTGCACCCACTTCCATCCCATTCTCTGGAGCTCTGTCTGGGTAAGAACACTTTAGCAACTTTCTATCATGGACTTCGAGTTGTTTCATACGCAGGTGCATCTTCAGTCTGAAGTGAAGTTATTGGGGCGTGAAAGTTGTTTGCTTAAAAAGATAAAAAATAAAATAGAATAGTATTTTCCACGACATAGATGTGTCAGTACATCATTGCAACTGCAAATGGGAGCTTATAAAATGCCTTGTCTTCTATTAATTTCTCATGTTTTATGTCGCGCTTGTGAAAACCTTCAAACTTCTCTACTTTTGCCAAAGTGACACATTTTTAACAAGCCACATTTTTCACGTTGTTTTGGTTTTGCAAGTGCAGTTTAAAATTACATTAATGGAACTTAAAGACTTGTTTCACACCACTTCTAACTTCAACTCTGACTTTGCTTTAAAATAGGCCTTTAATTCATTTTTCCACTTCCCTTCCATTCCCCTGCTTCATGTGCTCTTTATGTTATTTATCCTTTCATCACATGTAGGCATTGATTTTTTTCCTCGCTGCGGAGACCTTGATACTGGACTATTGTTTAGTGAGAATGTGATGGTGTCACACATTAATTTTCACCACCTTTCTGACTACAGGGTGTAAGAGTAAAGCCGTATCCGTAGCGGCTCAACACCAGTATCAGCAGGAGCAGCACCAGCCTCAGATAAAAGCAGAGAGTCGGGAGCGGGAGAGAGAGAGGGGGAGAGGGAGAGTGATGAGTGAGCGATAGAGGAGAGAGGCAGCGGTGGAGGGAGAATGACTGAAAGGAGAGAGACGGAGGCAACTGGGCTCATCTAAACACACTG